>NC_142368.1:24914448-25217365 GCF_059441175.1 Urocampus carinirostris
AATTGATCTCCTGCCCGGGTCTACTCCCCCTCGGGGTCGGCTGTATTCCCAGTCGGCTCCCGAGAGGGAGGCCATGGACAAATACATATCAGATGCCCTGGCAGCCGGCATCATTCGACCTTCTTCTTCGCCAGCGGAAGCAGGTTTCTTCTTCGTTGGGAAGAAGGATGGATTCCTTCGACCTTGCATCGATTACCGGGGACTCAACAAAATCACGGTAAAGAACCGTTACCCGTTACCATTACTTGCTTCTGCCTTCGAGGTACTTCAAGAGGCTACAATATTCACAAAACTTGATCTCCGTAACGCCTACCATTTGGTCCGAATCCGGGAGGAAGACGAATGGAGGATGGCATTCAACACCCCCACCGGCCACTACGAATACCTGGTAATGCCGTTCGGGTTAACCAACGCTCCCGCTGTCCTCCAAGCTCTGATTAATGACGTGTTACGAGATGTCCTGAACCGTTTTGTTTTTGTATACCTGGATGACATCCTAATCTTTTCCAAGTCCCAAGAGGAACATCAGAAACACGTCCAGCTCGTCCTCCGTCGCCTCTTAGAGAACTCCCTGTTTGTCAAAGCCGAGAAATGTGAGTTCCACTCCAAGGTTGTGTCATTCATGGGCTAAATAATAACCGAGGGGAAGCTAGAGATGGATCCATCCAAAGTATCATCTGTCACTTCCTGGCCCGTTCCAGAGAATTGTAAGAAGCTCCAGCAATTTCTTGGTTTCGCCAATTTCTATAGAAGGTTCATCCGTAATTACAGTTCAGTGGCGGCTCCCCTCACAGCTCTTACCAGCCCTAAGGACACATTCCGGTGGTCCCCCGCAGCGGATGAGGCCTTCAATAAACTTAAAACTTGTTTTTCCACGGCCCCTATCCTTTAGGTACCAGACCCCGCACGGCAACTTGTGGTTGAAGTGGACGCGTCGGATGTGGGTGTTGGCGCGGTCCTGTCCCAGAGATCTCCAAAGGACCAGAAGATGCACCCGTGCGCCTTCTTCTCCCGGCGGCTATCCCCGGCTGAGCGCAACTACGATGTGGGGGATCGTGAGTTGCTGGCCATTAAGTTAGCGCTAGAAGAGTGGCAGCACTGGCTGGAGGGGGTGACTGTGCCGTTTATTGTCTGGACTGACCACAAGAATTTAGAATATATCCGTTCGGCCAAGCGACTAAACCCACGACAGTCGCGTTGGTCTCTGTTTTTTGCCCGCTTCAATTTCACCCTCTCCTGCAGACCCGGCTCCCGCAATGTAAAACCCGACGCCCTCTCTAGACAGTTCCAGAAACCTGAGGACCAACCCCAGGGTCCGGCTACCATTCTCCCAGCATCACGCATGGTTGCAACCGTCACATGGGACATAGAGAAGCGAGTACTTGAAGCACAACGAGACCAAGCCGGTCCCAGCTCCTGTCCCGATGGCCGATTATTTGTCCCAGACCCCCTAGGTTCGGAGGTCCTACAGTGGGGGCACGTTTCCCACCTGTCTTGCCACCCAGGGGCAGCGCGAACTCAAGGTTTTGTGTCATGACGTTTTTGGTGGCCTTCCATGACTAAAGACATAAAATATTACGTCCTGGCTTGTCAAATCTGCGCCCAGAACAAGTCTTCTCACCAGCGTCCAGCCGGTCTACTGCATCCGCTACCGATCCCTCATCGACCATGGTCACATATCGCTATGGACTTTGCAACCGGGTTACCTGAATCCGAAGGTATGAATACCGTCCTGACCATAGTTGACCGGTTCAGTAAAATGACACACTTTGTGGCTCTACCCAAACTCCCCTCCGCTAAAGAAACCGCCCAGGCCGTTCAACAGAACGTGTTTCGCCTCCATGGCATCCCTACTGACATTGTCTCTGACCGGGGTCCTCAATTTTCATCAGGGTTTTGGAGAGAATTCTGCCGTCTGCTGGGGGCATCAGTCAGTCTCTCATCAGGGTTCCATCCCCAGTCCAATGGACAATCGGAACGAGTCAACCAGGACTTGGAGACGGCACTGCGCTGCATGTTGTCTCGGGAACCGCTCTCTTGGGCCAAGCACTTACTTTGGGTGGAGTATGCGCACAACTCCCTGGTCAGCTCCTCTACGGGAATCTCTCCCTTTCAGTGCGTGTATGGCTACCAACCTCCCCTGTTCCCCAGCCAAGAGAGAGAGGCTTCCTGCCCGTCTGCGACAGGTCGGCGGAGGTCACTCCCGGGCCGCGCAACGGAGCGAGTTTGGCGGACGCGGCGTCACCATAATAAGGATAAGCGGTGCAGATAATGAGATGAGATGAGATTTTTTTTTTTTTGAAGGTGCGCCGCTACTTCGCGGATTTTCACTGATCGCGGGTGGTTTTGGTCCCCAGTAATCGCGATAACCGAGGTCTTACTGTAATCATGAATTAACTAACCTAAAAGTATGGATGGATATAAATAAATTATCTTTAAATTCAAATAAAACCAAAGTAATATTCTTTGGCAATTGCAAGGCAAATCAAGATTTAGAAGTAAAAATGGATGGTGCTGCATTAGACATTGTATCAGAAATTAAGTTTTTCGGGCTCATAATAGACAATAAATTAAGTTGGAAAACACAGATCAGACACATACAAACTAAGGTATCTAAAAGCATTTCAAAAATTAATAAAGCCAAATTCCTTTTAAACTATAATGCATTGTATTTATTATATTGTTCTCTATTTCTGCCATAGTTAACATATTGTGCAGAAGTCTGGGGCAATAATTACAAAAGTTCACCACAGCCCCTTTTTATCCTTCAAAAACGTGCAATAAGAACCATGCACAGGGTAGGATATCGGGATCATACTAATATTTTATTCATGCAGTCCAAATTATTAAAATTGGATGATTTAATACAATTTTTCACTTCACAACTGTTATTTAAGGTCAACAAAAACATAGTGCCAGAAGACATCCAAAAATTATTCATTCGGAAAGAGGGAAATTATAACTTGAGGGGCTGTAGTAAATTCAAAATCCCAAAAGTTAGAACAACCAGGAAAAGTGTGTGTGTGTCTGTGTGTGGAGTCAAACTTTGGAATAATTTACAAGATGAGATCAAACAACGTCCAACTATTCATGTGTACAAATTTCAATACAAAAAACATTACTGGCGAAATACAGGGATGAAGAAAATGGGATATGAATGAGATTGGAAATACTGCGTTTAAAACTATGGTTAACTTTGTTGTTATTGTTGCTATTATTATATCATAACTGTTATTATAAATTTTATTTTTATTTTTATTGTTGTTATTATCATTGGTGACGCAGTGATGTTTGGTAACGAGTGGCATTGAGGGATGGGTATTACGAAGATTAGTGTATAAAATATGTGATTATGCAATTATTATGATTATTGATATCTGACCTATGTAATAATTATATCCATGAGATTTTGTTATATCAGACACAAGAGAAGACAATTTGTAAAATGTATTTAATAGGGAAGATAAAGGGGTAGGGAAAATAAGCATCTGCTTCTGACTACCCCTTTTCGAACACGTTATGTAACATTATTTTGTTGTTGACTCATTCTTTTTGTCCTGTTTTTATTTTAATGTTCGAAATAAAGGTTTCATTCATTCAAAAATGATAAGAACAACAAATCAATTATTGCAGGGCTTCTCAATTAGTTTGTGTCACCCCCCACCCCCACCTCCCCTTCAGAAGAACTACAAACAACATGTGAATTATATGAGCTTCTAAAACACAAAAAATATGGAGTGACTTGGTCCATGTGCGAACAAAGCTGTTATGTCTAAATTTTGAGATGACTGTTAAAACATTGCTCTATTTAGCCTTTAGCAAAACTATGGTTACATTTTACCATTAAACATTGATGATATCTTGTACTTGTCAGTTTGACAATAACATTCAAGTAGGGCTCATAAAAAAAAAAAACAGTTTGCTTTGCCTATAAAAAGCAAATTCCAGTGCCTTTATTTTCCCTTTTTCAAACCGATGTTATCAGCCATTGCCTTTTTGATCTTCTAATGAATTGAATCAGGGTTTATGAGTTTATTTGTAAAAACCATGTCCAAAAATAAACGGTTCTCGTTAAATTGGGAATTTCAAATTTTTACGGGTGGATGTCAAACAAATTTCCGTCAAAATTGATAATTGATAATCCCCTCCACCCAAATATGAACTGCATTTGAGCACCAGAAACCAAAAATAAAGAGTGTTGCTAAAATAAATTCCTCAGGGTCACACAAATTACAATAGATGCACAATAAAAAGCTTTGCTAACCAAATGGAAGCATGAGCTTCTGTTAAGTCGATATTAAGATTTCCCAGAGGCAGAGGGCAGCACTCGAATGTGCCATATTCGGTCAGGCTTAAGTCTTCAATGCATACCTGTCAAAAAATCGTTTCTATGTGCATTCCCTTTTCAACACTTGACTTGGGCTGACGGGCATTGCTGACAGTCCCTTGCTTTCTTCCCTCAAATTGATTCTCAATTATTATTTTTGGCCTCAGCAATAACTCCAAAGCTGTTTTCCAGCAGCATTGTTTTTTTTGTTTTTTTTTATGAGGCCCTGTGGATAGCTCCTTTGACCTTCCTTGGGGAATCAACAGCTCCCGAGTCGTTTTACTTTCATTAAAAAGTGGAACATGTTATGCAGTTATGGCTCGGATTGGAATGAGAAGCGTCTGGTGCCAATTATTAGCAGCTTGTGGCCAGTAATACAAATTATGTTTCCTCCTTCAAAATGGGTTTCAAACACTACACACAGGGTGTCCAAACTTTTCAAAAAGAGGGCCAGATTTGGTAAATTTAAAATGTGTGAGGGCCGACTGCTCAGCCTGGCATACTTTGAACAGTTAAGTCAAGTCATTTTTATTTGTATAGCCCTTAATCACAAAGAGTCTCAAAGGGCTTCACGGGTTATTACATAGACTATTTTTTCAGACCATTATTACACCATCCCCTGATCTGGAACCAACATGAGGGCAAGGAAAAACTCAAAAGCCTCAACATGAGAAAAATGAAGAAACCTTGAGAAGGGACCGCACATGTGGCATCCCCCTTTCAGGATTACCAGACAGCAAAGGATGTTGCAATCACAAATAATACAGAGATATTGTCCACGAAAAGTATAGGTTATTCATATGCTATAGAGTAGAAGTGTGTTTTATGCTTAGATTTAAACATTTCCACTGAGGTTGCAGATCGGATCTCAGGGGGAAGAGCATTCCACAGCACCGGTGCCCGGATGGAGAATGCTCACGAACCAGCGGAACACTTCTTGGCTCTTGGGATCACCAGAAGACCGGCGCTCTCAGAACGAGGGCTTCGGACCGGAACATAGGGGGAAATCGGATCTGAAAGATATGAGGGAGCAAGTCCATGTATGAGTCCAATAAATTTCATCTCTGTGACTCACAGGGTCTTGTGAAAAAGCGCTGTTGCCCCATTAATACAGTTTACAGTTGCTTAACCTTTTCATAGCGTTCGTTTCCAGCTTTTCTACTCAGCATTTTTCTTCTGCCAGTGCTTCTTGATATTCTATTCTTTCAAAACAGCCACAGTCTCTTGGCTGATTAGGCAGACACAGTTGTCTTGGATTTTGGAAAAAAAAATACTCAATTTTCCACTTGTCCCGAAAGTGGCAGCCATCACAGTCAACTTTCCTTTTTTTTAATTTCTAGTCAACATGTCAGAAATAAGGTGGGCTTAAATTCACAGAAAGCCAAGGGCAAGGCGGACAAAAGGCCACTGCCATTATCTCATGAAATGGAAAAGTTTTTTTTAATGTCCACATTTTTTTTATATTGCAGTCCAAATTACTGGTGGGCCACATGTTATTGATTTTATGACAGAGGCTGCAGCCCAGTAAAAATTTGACCACGGGCGGCAACTGTCCCTCGGGCCGAACTTTGGACATGCTAACTATAGTTTATATCCACTGCCAGAAATAGGAGTAAACCATTTTTTTTCATTCCTCAATTTCATAAAACCTAAAACTAGAATTTGCGAATGTTTGAGATTTCTGTTAGTTTTGTTGGTAAATTAACAACAACAAAATAGTGGCCCTTAAATTTTTGTGTATGTGTCCCTCATAGGAAAATGTTTTGACCATCTGCATTAAATGTGACTAATTTTAAAGTGGCAAACCAACCGATTGACTGACCTGCCTACCTACCTACCTACCTACCTACCTACCTACCTACCTACCTACCTACCTACCTGCCTACCTCACCTACCTACCTACCTACCTACCTACCTACCTACCTACCTACCTACCTACCTACCTACCTACGAACCTACCTACCTACCTACCTACCTACCTACCTACCTACCTACCTACCTTCCTACCTACCTACCTACCTACCTACCTACTTACCTACCTACCTACCTACCTACTGTATCTATATAATAGAAATCATTTAATCATATGCTAAATTATTTGATCATAAATGCTGGAATAAAAATTAAAAAGTGCAAAAACCAACATCTATTTCAAGTAATAATCATTTATGGTCATATAGTCTAACACAGCTTTTACCGTTTTTGGGGCCACTTGAGTTGCTTTGTTGGTGTCAGCAATTGAGTAATACTCACCTCATGCAAATACTTGGCTAGCTAGTTTGTTAGCTCATGTGGAGCAATCTCATGCTTTCTTTAGATAATAGGAATACAACAAAAGCTGTCAGTTGTGCTTGTCATTTAGAAAATATTTAATTCCACATATTTAAATTATCTTAGGGTGTATATTTTGTGAAAGCAAGAAATCTTATCCATCTAAGGCAGGGGTCTCAAAGTCGCAGGCCTCAGACCAATTGCAGCACCTTGGATGATAGTTTGAAGCCCCCACCTTAATATGAAAGTTAAAGGGAAAGTATGTATTATTTGACCGTTAGGTGTTGCTGTAATGTGTAGTACAACCGAAAAGGATTGCTAAAAAGTACAAAAAAGAATGCGAACAACGGAGACTCAAGGTAACTAAACCGCACCATTTTTTTTCACCACTAGAAAGTGCTAAATTATACCCACTGTCCCTTTAAGTGCAGCCCAAGAGGATTATGGATTGATTTACTGTTGATTGATAAATTTATTGATTTTATTTTTATTATTCAATCTTATTTTATTCAGGAAATTAAAAAAAAAACAATATTAGAGAACAGTGGAATGTTTTTACCAGCGCTTTTTTTGTGAAAAACTTAAATTGTCCCAACTTCGCCCGGGCCCTAGTTCTAGCAACCCCAAAGTAAATTGAGTTTGAGACCCTTGATCTAAGGACACCAACAGAGTTTCCTCATCACTCCGACTTGTCATTAATCCATCAAATGCAGTCCACGAGTGTCTGGCTAATGTCAAGCAGGCGTCTGGGAGGCAACCATTACCTGCCATGGAACCCTTTTTTATTGCTTTTGCCACTTATGCATTATCGGTGTTGTCCGGCACTTCAGATCAGTCATACAGGCCCACGTATGCTTGCCAGGATTTCTTCACCATCTTATGCTGAACATGTCACATTTATTTTTCAAGTCAAGTCATGTTTATTTGTATAGGACTGCACAGGCCACAATTACACCATTCCCATGATCTGAGACCCGACATGCGGGCAAGGAAAAATTGAAAACCTCAACATGGGAAAAATAAGAAACTTTTTAAAGGGGCCAAGTTGTAATACCCTCTCCAGGATGACCAGGCTGCAATCGATGTAACAATACACAAAACATAGTAGACATCAATAAAAACATAGGTTATATGTAAAATTGTCGAAAAGTCCAGTTGTTGGTCCGCTGACTCATCCCGATACGTCCTTCTCCTTCATTGCACCACCAACCGGGCAGCTGGAGGGGACAAGAAAAGAATAGAAGTGAGTATTAACTTGTAAAGACAATATGCGAGACCTGTACAAAAACCCATTTCAATGCCAAATTCCAAAATGTGTTATAAAACCCCTCCCCTGAGCACTTTCTTTTTTAAATTGAATCTCCAAGGTAAAAAAAAAAAGCAGATTCAACCCAAAGAGTCTGAAAACTAAAGAACTGCAACATTAGTGGCCGGTAAATAGTAAAAATTAAGTAAACAGTGCATAATAATAACAAACAACAGTATGGTATACTAGTCAAAATAATAAACTGACAACCTATGCAATCTCCTTTGCAGGTGTTTTATATTAAAAACAGTATCAACTTATCAACCCCCAGGATACGCCATGCATGCGTTCTGAGGTTGAGATCGTGAGGTGAAATTGCCTCATGGCAGGAGATTGAAATCTATGATAATCAAATAATGCGTTCCAAACCCCCGGTACCCCTGACAAAAACATTAAAATGACAACTTAGTATACTGGAAGTATTACTCCTATGTAATATAATAATACAATCATTAAGTAGCATTATAAATAAATATGCATTTAAAAGAAAAAATACATTGCATTAAACTTTGGGGTGACGTGACTTGAAGTGGTACAGTGGAGTTAGTGGGGGATGCTGAGGCAGGGTTTAAAATTAAAATTGATTATAAAAGGTCCACTTATGAGGATTGTCATGCCTTTAGAAAACTTGCTTTATTTGCATCCTTATTCTAAATAATTGTCCTGCTTGTCAATTGGTTACAGCCATATAACTTTTGAGGCTAAAAATGCGTGTGCCTTCTTTATATTTCTTTATTATCTCAAGCTTTGTTTCCATGGTTATAGTGTTTTTGCTTCTCCCTTTAGCATCACTGCAATACAAGTCATGTCATGTTGATTTGTACAGCCCTTAATCACAAGATGTTTCAAAGGGCTGTACAGACAATACACAGACATCATCAACATGAAATATAGGGAATAACTGAATGTCCGGTTGACAGATTCTCAAGGCCAAAATCATTCATACGCTTTTAAATATAAGTGTGTTTTAAGCCTAGGTTTAAACACTTCCACTGCACTGGGCCCGAATGTAGAACTTTCTTCCGAGGAGGAACTTAGGTTAAGCTAACAAGTTGTTAAAATACAGTACAAAAAAAAAACATTTGTATTTGTCATGTCTTGGGGGGAGTGAATGTCTACATCTTCATGAAGCAGTGACCAATTGCAGGCCAGCATCTAATGTACTGTAAACCAATAGCAGACAGTCATCTTAGAAATATGTGAGAAACTTCACTTGCACAGTCATATGCATTAACACTTATAAGAAAAATGTTGTGTACGTAGTATGGTGGAGAAATGCTGTGACAAAAAACATCTTATTCCACATAGTAATTAGAAAAACATTGTAAGGTAACTTGGGGGTTTACTGTTTTTTATAAAATCAATATTAAAGCTTACTTGGAGAATTGAACACAACTACTATTGGCCAGAATAATGGTTTAGATTGGACGTGAACCGTCACACCGCTCCCTTTCTCACATCATACATCTCAAACTCTGATCTGAAATATGTCTTGCCGAGGTACAGCCCTATTTTTTTTTTAATGGCTGCCGCCAACAACTTTTATTTTGCTCTCGGCGAGCCAAGAATGCCTTATCGGGACGGGGGCAGGAAGCACTGTGAAGGATGTGTCTGCCTGCAGACCACTGAGAGGACAAATGGGAAGGAGACGAGATGTTTAACGAGCTTGTCTTTGAACGCAACGCAGCCGCTATTATGAGCTATCAGGGCCCTTTCAAGTCTTTAAAACAACACCTGGAAGTGAATGGTGTACTAATTTGAGACATTTAAGACAAACAAATTGCTTTTAGGCCCTTATAATGTTGACTAAAGACACAGAGCTGGACATATGATCTGCTTATAAAATGCCTCACAAAAGTATCGGCCCCCCAAAACCTTTCGACATATTGCCATATTTTAGGTTTCCAACTTATCGATAAAAAAATCAACATATTTTTTAAGAATCAACAGCATGTGAGATACAATCGTGAAAAAGACACACATTTATTCAACATTTTTATGTTGTGCTAACAAAGAAATATTATTAAAAGTAGGCGTTGCAAATGTTGTCCCCTTTGGGTAAATACTTTGCACAACCTACTTTTGATCACAGCCACAAGTATTTTGGGGTATGTCTCTATTTGTTTTGCACATCTTGAAACAGAAATATTTATCAATTGTTCCTTACAAAACAGTTCAAGCTCTTTAAGGTTTGGTTGTGATCACTTGTGCACATCATTTTTAAGAACTTTCCACAAATGCTCTGTAGGATCGAAGTCTGGACATGGGCTTGGCCATTCCAACACATTTATATTTTCAGTTTTAACCTATGCCAGTGTAGATTTAGCTTTATGTTGAGGGTTGTTGTCCTGTTAAAAAGTGAACCCGCGCCCTGTTCTCATGTCTCTTTTAGACTCCAACAGATTTTCTGCCAGAATCGCCCTGCATTAGGCTACATCCATTTTCCCATCAACTCTAACGATCTTACCAGTCCCTGCTGAAGAAAAGTAACCCCATAGCATGATGCTGCCAACACCATGGTTGATAGTGGGAACGTTTTTTTCAGGATGATGTGCAGTGTTACTCTTGCACCAAATGTAACTATTTGCATTCAGCTCAAAAAGTTCTATTTTGGTCTCATCTGACCAGAACACAATATTTGTATCTCCCATGAGGCTTCTTGCAGACGCCAAACGGGCATTTTATGGTATTCTTTAAGGAAGGGCTCTCTTCTTGCTACTCTTCATTAAAGGGCAGGTTTTTGCAAAGTCCAACTTTGTCTTATGCATGGAGTCTCCTGTCTCTGCTGTGTATGCCTGAAAGTAAACCAATGTGATCATGCTTCTCTTGGTGCTTCTCTGGTTAGTTTTCTCCTTGTTTGGCCTGAAAGTTTTAAAGGATAGCCTTTTCTTAAAAGATCCAGGGAATGTGTAAATGTCGCAAAACCTTCTTGTATCCAATTCGCCCTTTGAACTTTTCCACAATTTTATCCCAGACCTGCTTGGTGTGTTCTTTTGGCTTCATAATGCTGTCATGATGCTTCATAATGCCGTCTCTTCCGTTGCTTTTTAACTGAAAATTAAAGACACACAGATGCACTCTGTCATTGCTAGTCCTTTAATTCGACAGTGGGTCATTCGGAAGTCATGAGGGAATTTCTGAGGTCAGTTGGCTGAGCTAAGAGAGCATGGAGAAAATATTTTTGCAACACCTACTTTTCAGTTTTCACGTTGTAAATTTAATGTCAAATGTTTTTCCACTTAAAGATTGTGTCTCACATGTTGTTGATTCTTAGAAAATATGTTCAGTTTTTTTAGCTTTAAGTTTGAAGCCAGAAATGTGGTAAAATGAAAAAAAGTTCTTGAAGGCCAATACTTTCGCTAGGCACTGTATGGACCGTTTTCTGTTTTATCAACAACAACAGAATAAATTATTTTCTTAATTTGAGGGTAGGGAGTAAATTAAAGGCATGCCAAAATACTAACGTTGCTATTATGTAAAGGATGCTATCATACTAAAAATGTTGCTCATTTAAGATAAGGCCACACAGTTAAAGCCACAGAAATAAAATAACACTGGAAACTAATGTCCGTATTTTGCATCGGTAAATATTACGAACGTCGTCACCAACTTAACAACAAGCACATTATGGCAAACAACTAATATTATTCGCATTCACAGCTGATTTCCAGTATTCATGATGAGGCTACAAAAATCACACACACAATTTTGCTCATTTCTAGACACTATTTTTCTGATTTCACATCGCACATGTAAATGTCATGATTGCCGATTCAGAGCACCTGTGACTGCTCAATTGGCGCCAACAGCCCTGAGAGCTGATTGGCTAATGGACTATTTTTAAACCCCCGGCTTTTAAGAGATCCGTGTCCCAGCTCGGCAAGCTCTCACGTTCAGACACTGTTCCTGCCCTGTTTTTCTCTGCTTGATACCCGTTGCCAACCTGTTTCCGGACCTGACTCTGCCCCATTCTGCCTTCCCGATATCCGACCTGTTTTACCCCGCTAACTGCCTGACACCTGTTGCCGACATTGTTTCCGAAATTGACATCGCCCTTGCTCTCCCGTGCCGGCTAATGACTTGCATTTCCTGCCAATCTTCGACCAACCTCGCTCGACACGGAAGTGCCACTTCCACGTTCCCGCTACCTGCTACCCGTGTCCGTCGATCCTCGGATCGTGGCAGCAAGCCCTTCTCTCCCTCTTATCAATAAGACTGAGTAAACGGTACTGGGTCCTGTCTCCTGTCTCCGTTCCTGGCGTCGTGACAGTTAAATAATTTTGCTCATTTGAAATGCTATTTTTCACATTTCAAGTTAAGAAATAGTTTGAATGAGATAATGAAAGAAAAAATATCACTCATAAAAAATGTGTATTCAAATTCTAATTACTTTTTCAATGAAATAAGAAAAAATATATACTTCAAATGAGCAAAACTGTCAGTGTAACAACAAAATTTGGCAGAAGACAATCCTATTAAGCATTACAAGAGGCTGACACTTGGAATATTGGTATCAATCTGATCCCAGTAAATACCAATATGTTTTACTCGGAAATGCCATGATCATCAAATAATTGAACCCCTCCCACCCGAGTAAGTTCGTAGTTACGATAAACACTGCACAAAGATTTTCATACTAAGATGCTATTTTAATTTTTTAGCAAACCAGCACAACTCAAACTCTAACAATATAAAAAATGTATATAGGGCAGCACGGCGGCGCAGTGGTTAGCGCTTGTGCGGCACAGTTCATGTCATGGGAACCTGTCGTGGGTTCAAATCCAGCTCCAGACTTCCTGTGCGGAGTTTGTATGTTCTCCCCGTGCTTGCGTGGGTTTCCTCCGGGCACTCCGGTTTCCTCCCACGTTCCAAAAACATGCATTTCAGGTGAATTGGCCGGTCCAAAATTGTCCCTAGGTGTGAATGAGCGAATGAGTTGTCTGTCCCTGTGTGCCCTGCGATTGGCTGGCAACCAGTTCAGGGTGTCCCCTGCCCACTGCCCGGAGATGGCTGGGATGGGCTCCAGCCCCCCCGCGACCCTAATGAGGATAAGCGGTACGGCTAATGAGATGAGATGAGATGTATATGAAAATATTTTATTACAACTGTTTCAGAACAAAAATCAAAAGAGTCAAAAAAGTCAGAAGATTTATTGTCTTTATTGTCATTGATAAAACGCAGTGAACATTATTTGCAATAAGATTTGACATGGTACTCCAGGATACCGAGGTAATAAAGACTTCAAAGAGTAAAAGAAGATATAAAGAATGTCAGGATAAAAATTCGTAAGTGTTTGTAATCTGGCCTAAGTTGTAAGTGCATCTGCACAGAGAATCGCGCTTAAAAGACATTGGTGGAGGAGTATCGATCCCAGGAAAAAAAGTATTGATCCAATCCAAGTACTTGGTTAGTATTGATAATATTGATATTTGGTCCGTTGTGCCCAACCCTAGTGATCATGAGTGTTTCAGAAAGTAAATGAATACTGTGATCATTTTTTTCTTAATTGACTTTAGTTAGTGCAGAACCCAAACCGCAAGAGATACTTTTTTGCGGCTTTTATTTTGCATCTGTGTTTTCAGGTGTGCAAATTATTGAAGCCAATAAATCAACGATTCAAGAACCATTCCGCTTCCCGGCATTCCAAACTCTAATAATTTGTAAGGTCATTTTCGAGGCCAGGATTCACTTTAATAGCCACGGCGCTCTTACCAGGAAAATAGGAAGTGTATGTGTGCGTGTCTACTCCTTGTTAGCATTAGCTATTACATTTTGAGCAGAGGTGGGTAGAGAAGTCAAAAATGTGACTCACGTTAAAAGTATTGTTAATTCGGAAATAAATTAACAATAAATTACATTAAGTTTAAAAATAGATTCAAAAAATCAAGGTAAATTCAAGTTTAAAAAAAAAAAAGCACAATTAGCAGATTCAAAATCTAGGTACTTCGGTTTAACAGGCTCTGCAGGTAGAACAACAAGCTAGCCCAGGGGTCGACAAACCACAATGTTGAAAGAGGAATATTCGACCAAAAAAAAAAAAAACATTAGTCAAGATCCACAAAAAATTTAAAGCCTTATATTAGCTTCATAATATAAGGCTACCGCCTCAGGTTTATTAATGATTTAAGGAATATTTAATTGTTTTGATAAAATTAAAGAAATGCTATTAAGAAATCCCTTTTTGATGTCTTTTTTCTAGGATTGGAAAAAACAACAAAGGTGCATACAGTGCCCCCAGAAATGAGCGTACTTACTTGGAGGGGATTTAAGTTACTAAACTCAAGTAACGGCTTCAACGTGGCCCTACATAGTGAAGTATACAGTTTATTCTGCACAAATCTACTCAAGTAAAAGTAAAAAGTATAGTCATTTAAGAATACTTCCAGAAGTCCAAAATGTCCCCAAACTTACTTAGGTAATTGTAATATGGTAAATGTAACTTGTTACTACACACCGCTGATTTTGTGCCACATTAAAGTTCTCATGCATCGGTTACCAAGTTGGGACAAATCTGTCTTTGAATGGAAACACCTTTCACAATAAAAGTATAATACAGGAACTGCTGTTTTGTGAACTTTAAGTCTTGCCAACTCACTTTTGACGTACTAATTGAAACATAACTGTTGCGGGTATTTAATCTAAAGTTACTTAGCAAACTTATATGTTATTCAGTCGCAATTAATGAACCTCATGATTAATCATAGATTTGACTGCAGTCATTGATTTCCCTCATTTCAGTTGTTATTCAGTCTCTACAATGTTTCAAGAGGTGTTTGCAGATGGGAGGAGGGCTTGAGTTTTATCAAAACCAGCCAGACCTCATCTCATCTCATCTCATTAGCTGCACCGCTTATCCTCAGTAGGGTCGCGGGGGTGCTGGAGCCCATCCCAGCAATCATCGGGCAGTGGGCAGGGTACACCCTCAACTGGTTGCCAGCCAATCGCAGGGCACACAGGGACAGACAACTCGCTCGCTCATTTACACCTAGGGACAATTTGGACCGGCCAATCCACCTGAAATGCATGTCTTTGGAATGTGGGAGGAAACCAGAGTCTCCGGGGGAAACCCACGCAAGCACGGGAAGAACATACAAACTCTGCACAGTAAGTCCGGTAGCTGGATTTGAACCCACACAGGAGGTTCCCAAGACCTTAGAACTGTGCCGCACACGCGCTAACCACTGCGCCGCCGTGCTACCCACCAGCCAGACCTATTCTAGATTAAAAATTGGTGTGAAGTAGAAAGTTTTTGTAATAACCTGCCAACCACCTACCATACCTGCACCTGACTTTAAACCGCACCTAATATATTCCTCAATACAAAAAACATTCTGGACATACATAAGCCACAACTGACGATAAACCATATGTGCGTGCCCATGTGCACAGTGGAAACACCTTATCTGCTCTCTGTGGGTTCAATCAGCCTTCAAGAATAAATTCCAGTTCGTGCCATTTGCTTTAGTTGCCCCTGAAACTTACTTTTTACAACTTTTTAAATGGTAAATGGTCTGTATTTATAAAGGTTCACTCAAGCCCTCCGGAAGCGCTCTACAATGTGCCTCACACTTACTCATTCACACACACACTCACACACCAATAGCGACGTTAGGGGTTCAGTCTCTTTGGACCGAAGGCCCACTCTGCAGTGACTAAACCTCTCATTAGCAAAAAATAAAAATAAAACAAGAAAAAGCCAGACTGAGCTTTGATACGGAGCATGTTGTGAAGACAGAAGAGAACTGGTTGAGAGTGCACTTAAGCGATGAAAGCAAATTTAATTTATTTGGGTCTGATGGGAAGCGTTATGTTTGGTGACAAATGGAGAAAGACTATACCCAATGTGTGTAAAAAATTTAGTGTAAAGTGGAGGAGAAAGTGTCATGGTTTGGGGCATGTTTTCTGCAGCAGGAGTGTAGCCTTTCATACAGCTAAATGCCCGACTGACTGCAAATGTGTGTCAGAACCTTCTTCAACAGCACATGGTTCCTTACGTGCATTTATTGCCCAATCAGCCTGCAGTCTTCATATTGTACAATGCTCCTAGCACACAGCAAAACGGGTAAATAATTTTCTTGAAGGTAAGAACATTGAATTAAGGGCATGGCCTGCCAGAGTCCTGATCACAACCTAATAGCGAAACTCTGGAAAATCCTTGGTGACAGAGTTATGGTCAAGAAACCCACCACATTTACCAAACTGTGGAGGAGGCTGGAAGAGGAATGGACCAAAACCACACCAAAGCAGTGTGAGAGACTAGTGCTACCCTGAGGCCCTTGATATGCTGATGTAATTCACAGCAGCACATCTTCTTACTAATTGCTGACTGCTGCAACCTTCAGAATTTTGCGATCTATGATTTTTTTTTCTCTAATTTTGATCAGCGTGTTCTTTAATTTGGATCAGTGTGTTTTCTGTAAAATATTTTTGGGGGTGAAATGTCTTTAGTCATTTTGTGAAGAAAAGTTGTAGAATTGTGATATATATAGACACAGTAAAATGTCATTTAACTTTGAAACAATCAAGATGGTATTGTTTCAAAATCATTCAATTTTTATAAATTGTTCTCTAATTTCGATCTCCAGTGTATAAAGTGCATCATAGACTACCTGTCCATCTTATTCTTACCCTTTCTGCTCGAGCACCCATGGTAGGGTTAGAAAAAATACATGCATAAGCCGCATCTCTGTATAAGCAGCAGAGTTAAAATTGTGTGACAAAGTGGTGGTTCATTGTTCCGAATTTATGGTAAGTGATTGTGAGCCATTTCGATCATACATTTGTGAAACCAACAGCCTTGTTATGTACCTCAAATTGCCTGGAACATTCTGTTCTTATTGAGTAAAAATCTCAGCTAACGTGCTTAACTCAAGTGTCAGTGTTCAAAATGGCTATCAATACTAGATTTGTAATTTCACATGCATTTTATTGTATGTTCTTGTCATGATTACTCATTGCACTCACCTGCCCGCTCGTTTGGCGCCAGCTGCTCCTAGTTGCCTGATTGATTCCCCTCCTATTTATTCCCAGTACTCCGGTCGCTCCTTGTCAGTGCGTCAGCGAACCTCTGTATACGCAAGGCAAGCACTTTGACTCTGGCTCCCGTCAGTCCCCTTTTCATCCGTATACCACTCGTCTGTTCCTGATTCCCCATTTGTCTCCGGCTATCGACCCGTTTTGTCTTTTTGACCATGCTCTGATCTCCCGCTCTGACTAACGACAGATTTTTGACCACCGACCACGCTCTGATCCCCGGCTCTGGCTATCGACCCGTTTTGCCCATTTGACCACGCTCCGATCTCCCGCCCCGGGAAATCCATTTCTGCATTCCGATAACGCTCCGATCCCGTGAGCGGCTTGCTTCCCTCGTCCAGCGAGCACCTGGCGTTTGTTTCCTCAATAAACTTTTGAGTAAACGTTATGCTTTTGGCTCTACCATTTGTTCTGGCTCTGACAGTTCTAGGTAGAAAAATAAACAAACCATTGGGTAAAAAAACTACCAGAACTGCACTGTGAATTTCAGATTGTTTAATGGAAATTGACTGTGTTGGTAAATCTAAGTGGTCGTTATTGTGAAGGTCCTATATACTGTAAATACTGCACTTGCTAAATAGTAACTCTAATCGGTTTGATGTGAGTTTTCTTATCGTTGTTGACCTTAGTAAATATAATCTAGTTGAAGGTAAATTATTTTATCATTATTTTGTGCTAGTTCTTTACCAATAGAAATAAATGAAAACGAGGATCTTGTGTTCTGGCCCTGCCCCTTAATACGTGGACTGTACATCTTAAGTACTAGTTTCCTCCCATTGATGAAATCAAATATTAAATTATACTATGCTTGAATTCACAATAACATAGCTTTCTAAAGATTGGAAGGGATAGTTCTCACTGTATTGTGCAGTGAGAAAAACGACGAGTGCTTAAAAGCACAAGGAAGAATATATCCAATATGTACAGAAGAATATATCTATGGATACTCAAAGTAACTAAACATCACCATTTCTATTCAAATTTTCACATATAGAATCGAGGCAAGATCATGGGACTGGGCCCAAACCTGATCCGAACTTGGCCCGAATTTCTGCGCTGCACTTGCAGTGTACACTTGATTTGAGGGAGCACTCCCCAAGTAAACCCAAAGCTGAGTAGTTCAGCCGAAACGCACAGTTCAGCACCGAGGAACGCTTGGTGTTTACTTTTGTGGTGAATTAAAGCTTCAGGTTTATTTCGGGCTCAGTTATCAAATCAAGTTAATCCGTTGGGTTTGGACGGTTTGGGTCTATATACCCGCGACTCGGTTTGGGTCGGGCTGAATTTTTTAGGCCTGATCTTACCTTTAATATAGAGTTACCTACCAGAAATTCCTAATCTGCTTTTTTCGGCGGTTTTCACATATTGATTAACCTACATACTGCCTGTAAAAATGGTGCTGATCTTCCATGTCGTTCTGGCCTGGGAGAGTGGAATGTGTTTCTGTGAAAAATGTTAAGCCAACAATACCACCTTGACATTGACAGGCAGCAGCCCCTGTGATACTTAACATTTGAATAAATATTACTTTTCTTAATGCATACAACCATTACAAGGCGCTAAACAATATACAGTAAATTGCTTCTTTAAAAGATTGTGTGTCAGAGTGGGGATATGGCAGACATAACCACCTGGAGCAGCATAAACCAGTGGTTCTCAAATAGTGGGGCGGGCCCCCCTGGGGGAGCGCGAGGCTTCGGGCCCCGACTAACTTCAGTACTTCCTTAACTTTCTCAAAGTAAAGTGCAATTGCACCACCATTTCACCAGAGGGCAGTGGCATTCTCAGTAGCAGCGTGTTTTGTGTACATTTAGCCTCCATGCAGCGCATTAATCACAGAGTATAAGCATAGAGTATAAAGTGAAGACACAGGGTGTAGCCGGCACTCAAGTGACCACATGAAAAATGTTTTTAACATGGATCCAGAGACAGGCGAAGAAAGACAAGGTAAGGTGTCAAACAAGTCTCCTCCCATAGCACTTCACTGCGATCTGAAGGCAGACGAGCAAAAACCGTTGTGCTTGCTATGTTAAAAATATCGGCAGCAAACAGCACGAAGCCAAATAGATTAGCTTTCACCTAAAGACATTAAAATCCAATGAGGGACAAGACGCTTGGGTTTCTCTTCAGCAAAAATGTGCCGAACGGTGTTGATTTGGCTTGGACGGAGGTGACGTGATACCATGAATATCAAGCGATCTTTGTTTTGTCCCACCAATAAAATGTGATCGATTAAAAAAAATTGATCTTGGCAGCGCGAGAGGATTACTTCTTCCGAGGGGGTGGAAGAAAATAATTCAGCATGAAAACATGGTTTATTTACAGGTGGTATGTTGTTTTCTACAAATTTCCTCTGTGTGTGTCAATTTTCGTATCAGAACTGCATTCAAAAAGTAATAGGATTTCCCCGTTATAAATTCCATCTCGCCAAAGCCCCGGTTACATTTATTAGGGCGATAATTTTTTTTATTGGTGCTGCTTCGTGACAGACTTTGTATTTATTTACGTGCCGCAGCACACAATTCCCTCTACCCCTTTTCCTGCTACATGATTTCACTCGAATAAATACATATACATCCGAGTGTATAGTGCATCAAATCCGGATGTAAATCACGTCCTCGCTTTGTCAGCTGTTATCTGAACATCCCCAGTGAGGAACGTAGTTTCCAAAAAGCGGCAGCGCTGAAAGCTCTTTGTCAAATTCCCACCGTCCGGCCAACACACACGCTCACTTGCCATTCCTTTCTTGTTATTCTTACCAATTCTTGATTTCAGGAAGGTTTTTTTTCCCCTTTTCCCATTTGTTATTTTATGCATATTTTTATGCTTTATTGCTTTTTGTCCACCGAGAGCTTACTTTGGTCAAGAGAAAGTTCATGGGATTATTTCCAAAGCACAAGTCTCGAAAAGCGTACGTAAAGGGGTTTCATATAAAGTAAGTGGTGAGAAATGTTTCCGAAACCGAGGCAAGAAACAAAATCTGCAACAAACGGAAAATGGTGAAAAGTAAATGAATAAATAAACCTCATTGCACAAGTGTTTGCCTATTTCAAGTATTATTTATCATATCAGGCTTCCCACGAATCCTTGAAAATTCTTAAAATGCATGCAATTCCTTATTCCAAAAATAAGGCTTTTATTGGCATTAGAATGTCTTGAATCCTATTTGCGAAAGTCTTAAAATATGAACACTTTAATAAGATTTATATTTGTTTGAACTAAAAATATTTAGTATCATTGTCTTTTTTAATAATTCACCGATTTACTTTTATGGCAACATAATGGAACAATCAAAACGGGGGTTTTACCAGGGCCTTTCAGAGCAGGTCTTAGGTCTACCCACAATACACACAGCAACCTGGGACAGAGAGATGTAAATATTAAGCATCACTTGCCATTTAAAAAACACGAAGTGGCATGAAAATGGCAATGATTCAACCCCATGTGCTGTCCAAACAGTCATAAAGGGTCAGGGTATTAACCGTCAGTTGTGGGGAGATTGGGAGCAGGCGAGCCCGGTTTCACACCCCGAGGTTTGTACCCTCCTGGTGAAGCGGCATGCCAGATCCTGACATCCTGACCTTGGTCTAAAACAGACCTGGGCACTCCGGTCCTGGAGGGCCGTATGTTCTGCATGATTTTTGAGGTTTCTCTGATCCAATACAGGTGATTCCAATCACCAGTATCGTTAACGAGCACTTGCTAGCTTGCTAACGAGGTTATAATTTGTATCACCTGAGTGATAAAGAAGAGCAAACTTCAAAATCTGGCAGGACGTATGGCCCTCCAGGACCGGAGTGCCCAGGTCTGGTCTAAAATAAGAAAGAACAATAACATTAAATACATAGGACCATTCATTGTATTTTTTATTTTGGATTTCCATAATGATGGGTGAGGCACAGCCTCACCTCCCCCCCTGACTGCACATCACTGGACCAAATAGTCAATAGCTACAGAAAAATGCTGACACCACCATGACCTGATACTGGAAATACACAAAATCTTGCTAAAACTAAACCGTGAGTAATTGCAGAGGTCAGATGTCTTTTTCGGGTGTATCGTTTCAGACTGATCGTGCTGTTTTTGCGAGAAGTATGTTTTGAAATGGTCATCATTTCTTAATTCCAAATAGTTTTAGCTTTCCAATGATATGTAGCATGATGTATTTCAGTGACTGGTGACCTCGTGAAGGCACGTCTTTTTCTTTCAACGGTGGGCAGGATGTCGGAAGGTTAAGGGGTTAAAAAACAAGCTAGAAATAAATAAAAGACATAATAGACATCATGGCGAGTGCCGTTAGCCATTTTTTTGTCATCGTTTACTGAGGGCAGTACATGTGTCTCAGAGTAGTCCACAGACAGAACTTGTGATTATGATAGTAACCATTAGCACAACATTGCTTGGAATAGGAAAACCAAATCCCTCCATTTCTTTGATGACTCGACAAATGGCATTGTGATTCACAAAAGACAATAAACCTGATCTAGACGAGTTTTGGAAAGGTTTTATTCCCACTCAGGAACATTTCTTGATTTCTTAGACGATTCATCTGAATTATCATAGAGTTTTGTATCAAAGTCACAGTAGGAATTGGATTATTCCTTTGATCTTGACCATGGACTCAACATTGAGAAACCAGCAAGACCCATGGATTTGGGATTCCTTAAATTGAAAAACATCAGAATAGTTTTGTTGTTTTTTGCTTGTTTGATAAACATTCTTGTCATTCAATTGAATTGAAATGCACGTCTTCAAATTTTGACATCAAACAATTTATGTTTATTCTAAAACCCTATCAGTGCGCATCAATGCATATTTTGTGACTTATAATAAGTTAACAACTAAAATAAAAAATTAAACAGGGTTAGTAAATCAATATCAACCAAAAGTAAGATTTCTCATTCAACATTTTTAACCAAATAAGAGTGTTCTTTTTCTGTAACTTGTGTTGTGGTTTTCGATAGACCCAAGCGCAGGATGCCGGAAAAGGGCAACTTTCTAAAATTCAGGGGGAGTTTCATAACAAAATCACCCACAAAGTACCAAACAAATTGTCAAAAACCATGATAAAACTGCTGAAACACAAAACAAAAAAACAAACCTCAGAAAACAAGGGTGGGCAGGAAAAAGGTGATGGTGGAACACGAAGATGGTAAATGAAAATTACCCGACACTGAATGCTGTCCAAAATATCCTTATGAAGTACTGGGTAATTAGGGACCGGTGTGGGGACATTGGACACACCTGTCCCAATTACAAACTAAGGCGTCATGGAAGCACGCCAGACCCTAACAAAATGTTGTCTATGTTCTTATCCATTGGTTATTAAATTGCCTGATTTTGTTCAAATTTATTTTACCTCTGTTTTTTCTGTTTATTAACTTTACCACTCATCAAACCTAGCACTTATCCAGTGCGTCCCCACACTGGTAAGGTGTCTTTCAATGGCTGAAAATCTTTTCCTGAGTCCATCTGCTGCCGTCCGTACCAGTGTGAATGACCTTCACTTTCCTCACAGTCTGTGCCCTGCCATCATTGTATTTCATCTCATCTCATCTCATCAGCTGCACTGCTTATCCTCAGTAGGGTCGCGGGGTTGCTGGAGCCCATCCCAGCAATCATCGGGCAGTGGGCAGAGGACACCCTAAACTGGTTGCCAGCCAATCGCCAATCATTGTATTTGTTTTATATTATTATTTGTATTAATTTTTCTTTGTGTCCGTGTATTTGGTGTATTTTTTTTTTTAAACGATTAAATTAACAGTAAATCCAATCTCTAAAAAAAAACGTAATCATAGGACACACGAGAAGCCACTCTTCAAATGACAGCAACACAAAAAATGTTGAATGAGAAATGGTGTTTGGTTGTTGGGTGAGGAAAAAGGAGGGGATTTTATTTTCTTATTGTACACTAAATATTTTCATATGGCAATTAATTGGCTGAAAACACTACAGAAATACATTTTGATTGGATTTGAAAATATAAGAGAAGGGGTTGACGTGCTTGGAAATGCTGACATCACTCTGCTGGGAAAAATCAGGCTTGCATTGTGACGATTAAGGAACTCTTTATTGGAAGGCGTTTTAGTTTGCGAAGTCCCGGCTCATGTTATCAACGTGACGAGAAATCGGACCCTGGAGTAGGCAATGCAATGACCTGGAGACAGGCGGGAATCAGGACTTTGTGAGTCAGCGGTCAAAAGTAAGTCTGTGTTGCTGTCATTTGAAGAGTGGCTTCTCGTGTGTCCTATGATTACGTTTTTTTTAGAGATTGGATTTACTGTTAATTTAATCGTTTAAAAAAAAAAACATATACATTTTCGCCAACACGCCTTTCAATAAGATAACAATATTGTAAGCCAAAGTATTGACTAATACCAATATTTTTCCATCCAACTTTAATACAATATCTACATATCTGCACTCTTGTAATTACAGCGTTATTGTTACTGTGTACCTGACTTGTTAACCTGACTGCCCATTTTGCACATCTGGTTAGCTACTCTTCTTGCACTATCGGCACTATGGTAAAATACTATACGTAGCCAAAATACAATACAACATTATTTATATCTGTACATTCAAGGAAACTGTGGGGGTCAGATGCATCGACATTTCGTTCTGTATACACGTGTACTAGAATGACAATAAAGTAGATCTGAATCTGAATCTGAATCTGAATCTGAATAGATGTTTGTAGATGCTTGTAGTATTTCCTTTATTTGAATTGTCAAGTCAAGTCAATTCATGTGTACTTGTATAACTCTTAAGAGCAATAAGTCTTTGAGGACTGGACAGACTACGAACTATTATTACACCATCTCCTGATCTTCAATCTACAAGTGGGCAAGGAAAACCTCAAAACCTCAGCATGAGAAAATTAAAAACCTTGAGAAGGAGGCGCACATGAGGTCACTGCCCTTACAGGATGACCAGGCTGCAATGGATGTTGCAAGGGCATCAACACACAATAGACAGACATCATCAATATGATATATACGTTATTCATAAGCTATAGTATACAAGGGTGTTTTAAGCCTGGATTAAAACAGTTCCACTAAGGTTGCAAATCCAATATCAGAGGGCAGAGCATTCTACAGCACTGGGGCCTGAATTGAGAACGCTCTCGAACCTGCAGATTCCTTCGTGGCTCCTAGAATCACTAGTAGACCAGCATTTTCCAAAGGCTCTGAGCAAGAATATAGGGGGAATAAAATCTGAAAGGTATAAGGGGGTAAGTCCATGAAAAATGTTGTATAATACAAACAGAACCTTAAAGTCACATCTTAAACTATGGCTAAGCCAATGCAGGTCAGCCAAAATGTGATCAAACTTTCGAGCAAAACACACTTTTCATTTTGTGTACTCTGGTTTGTACAGTTGAATCAACTGTAACATTAGGAAACATATTTTTAATGCTGCTTCTCTCAAATGCAGGTAATCCATGATCAATGCAAAATACTAATTCTTACACACGAACTGGCTTTCATCACATAGTCTTATTCTGATGTTGCTGGAAAAAAAGCAGGTGTATTTTGGAACTGAACTGCCTGTCCAATATATGCGTTAGGGCAGGGTGGCTAACCCGGTCATGGAGAGTCGCATGTCCTGCATGTTTTGGGTTTTTTTAGGCTCCAATACAGGTGATTCCAATCACCTGCATTGTTATCAAGCTCTCACAAAGCCTGTTAACAAGCTGAAAATTGGCGTTAGCCACCTCTGCCTTATGGTCTGGTATGTTCCTTACCAAAAGAAGGCACCAACAAGGTATGGGACTGGGCACAGTTGCATCCAATCACTATACACCTGTCCCTTATTACCCTGACCCTTTGTCATGGCAGCACACGTAAGCGCGTCATTTTCTTTTCCACTGTAATTTCAACCTCTGATTTAGTTGGTTTAGTTTTTTTGGGGGACATGAGTAGTTAAGTACCCACTTAGTTAGTTTGTTGCTTTGTGCCTTGCATTTTTCATCTTCGGTTTCAGTTTTTGTTTCTGGTTTGGATTTTCTCAGGTTTGATCTTGTTTAGACAATATGAACAATTTCTTCCTCATGCCATGAGGCTCTTTAACTCTACTCGGCAGAGTAAAAGCCCACATTAAACCACACCACCTACATTGCATATTACCGAATTTTATTGCAATATGTATTCTGTGTAGCGCTATTTAGATATTCTATATAACACGCTACAGTGGGCATTTGCACGTCACACTGGGTATTTGTATATTGTATTCTTTTTGCTTTATTATTGCATTGTTCTCAGCTCAGGGATGCTGCTGGAAATGTGAATTTCCCTTCGGGGATGAATAAAGTACCTATCTATCTATCTATCTATCTCTATAAGAGTTTTGTGACTGTCATGATTACTCATTGCACTCACCTGCACCCGCTCATTTGGTGCTAGCTGTTGCTAGTTGCCTGATTAATTCTACTCCTATTTATACCCAGTGCGCCGGTCACTCCTTGTCAGTCCGTCAGCGAACCTCTGCATACGCAAGGCAAGCACTTTGACTCTGGCTCCCGCCGGTCCCGTTTTCACCCGTTTACCACTCGTCTGTTCCTGATTCCCCATTTGACTCCGGCTACGACCCGTTTATGACCACCGAACACGCTCTGATCTCCCGCTCCGGCCAACGACACGTTTTTCACCACCAACCACGCTCTAATCTCCCGCTCCGGCTATCAACGCGTTTTGGCCGTTTGACCACGCTACGATCTCCCGCTCCGGGAGATCCTCTTCCGCATTACGATCACGCTCCGATCCCATGAGCGGCTTGCTTCCCTCGTCCAGCGAGCACCGGATCGCTGGCATTTGTGTTCCTCTATATCTCAATAAACTTGTGAGTAAACGCTATGCATCTGGGTCCTCCTCCCGTTCTGGTTCTAACAGTGACCCCTTGTTTGTTACTTTGTTCCTTGTATCGCTATTTCTGGTTTGGTCTTTGTTTCTGAATTTGATGATATCGGCTTTGGTTTTATTTGGACATTTTGTTGTTTCGTGACCCATGGTTTGTTTTTTACTCTGTTCATTGCAGTTCCATTTCGGTCTTTGTTGGAGGTTTGGATATTGTAAGGTTTGATTTGGTTTGGACATTTTGTTGTTTTGAGACCACTTCTTTGTTACTTTGTTGCTGGTTTTATTCAGAAATACCATATTTTGAGTACCACTGCCTCAGTTCCTGCATCCCTTCACATGGGTCCATCCCAAAAATGTTGTAGTGATATCAGAACTAATATTGTGTCAGGTCTATTGAACTTAATTTCATACTTTTTAAGTTTAACATGTTTCCTTTTGTGCAAGACTCTGGAAGTGAAGTAAATAATATGTGATCATGTTTGAGGGGCTGATATCAGAACGTCATCAGATATCAATACAGTACTAATCTACATGAAATCCACTTTTAACAAACCGTAACCACAACCAATCTCATGATGAATCAGAGCTAATTTTGTTGACTAATGAAGACAAAAATGTAGTTCAATGCAAAAAAATCTTCAAATGTTCTGAATAAAGATGAAAAAATATAGTTGGTTTTGTGTTAAAATCCTTTCTACTTCATGTCTTCAAATGCACCAGCCAAATTAGCCATTTCTGTAATGATTCATTACAGTAACAGTGTGTATTATTCAAGGCCTCCTAGTGGAAAAAAAAATACTTCACCCTTTAAGACAACAATATTCATTTTAAAATTATCATAAATACGGGATATACTGTCATATAAACGTGCATTTCTAAAAACCCATGAATTGAGAAATTGATTTTAATTTTTTATTTGACATAACATAAGTGAAACCTATAAGGACCTGACATCATTGTAAGGCATCTTGCTGCCACGCGTAACTGAAAAGATCAAAAAGGCTGAGCAAATAAATGAGAAAAATGGTGCGGTTTGTTCCCTGGGCTGTTTAGCACTCTGTGTTGGTTGCAAGACACAAAAGAATGTCATCTAGTGGTCAAATAGAACACACAGTTCTTTGAAAAATGTTTTACTTTCAAACAAGGAAAATTTGGTTATTATTTCATATCATGTCCAATACTATTTGTCTGACAAACCATGTAGTCAAGTCAAGTCAAGTCATTTTTATTTGTATAGCCCTTAATCACAAAGAGTCTCAAAGGGCTTCACAGGTTATTACACATGAGCAGTTTAGGTTATTCATATGCTATAGAGTAGAAGTGAGTTTTAAGCTTAGATTTAAACGTTTCCACTGAGGTTGCAGATCGGATCTCAGGGAGAAGAGCATTCCACGACCCCGGTGCCCGGATGGAGAATGCTCTCGAATCAGCGGAACACTTCTTGGCTCTTGGGATCACCAGAAGACCGGCGCTTTCAGAGCGAAGGCTTCGGGCCGGAACATAGGGGGAGATCAGATCTGAAAGATATGAGGGGGAAAGTCCATGTATGATTTTGTATAATAATAAGAGAACATTGGTCCTAGGTAAAAGCCTCGCTGCGGCATTTTGAACCAGCTGAAGACTCTTGAGTCTGGTCATCGGGAGACTGGAGAGTAGTGCATTACAGTAATCGAGACGGGAGGTAACAAACGCGTGAATTATAATCTCCGCATCCGACAGAGACAGTGTAGGACGAATTTTAGCGATGTTGCGAAGACGGAAGAAAGCGGTTCTAGTAATTTTCTTCACATGTGTCTAAAAGGACAGATCGGGGTCAAATGTGATACCTACATTTTTAAGTGAGTCACTCTGTGTGATGTGACATTTGTCATCGTTCACAGCAGTTTTAGAGAATAAGTCGCGGCATTTAGATGGACCAATTACTAACATTTCGGTCTTTTCAGAGTTAAGAGGCAAGAAATTGAGTGACATCCACTCTTTTATCTCAGTGAGGCAGGCCTCCAAATTTGCACAGTTTAGTGTGGCAGATTACTCCATCGGGAGATATAGTTGAGTGTCATCTGCGTAGCAATGGAAACTGATATTATACTTGCGAATAATATCACCTAATGGAAGCATGTAAATGCTGAAGAGAAGGGGGCCAAGCACTGAACCCTGCGGAACACCATAGGTAACACCAAAGGGCTCAGATGTCATTTCGCCATATTTAACACAGTGCGTCCTATCTGAGAGGTAGGATCTGAACCATAAGAGGACGTTTCCCGAGAGACCAATCCATTTTTCCAACCGTTCTAGTAAGATATTATGGTCCACTGTGTCAAAAGCAGCACTAAGGTCCAGCAGCAGCAAAAGTGATGAAGCGCCAGAGTCCATTGCCCGTAGGAGATCATTGGTTACCTTAATCAGAGCTGTCTCAGTAGAGTGGTTAGCCCTGAATCCTGATTGCATTGATTCAAAAAGATTGTTCTCGGATATGAAATCATTCAGCTGCTGTGCCACTACTTTTTCAAGTACTTTAGAAAGAAACTGTAGGTTTGACACAGGTCTATAATTACATAAGCTTTCTGGATCAAGGTTGGGTCGTTTCATTGTGGGTTTAATGACGGCAGACTTAAAAGCCGCTGGAACTACACCTGAGGAAAGTGATATGTTTATAATATTTAGAACTGAAGGTGCAAGGACGCCAAAAAGACCTTTAATAAGTGAACCTGGAAGCGGGTCGAACTGGCAAGTCGTCGGTTTGGCCGTATTCACCGTCTGTTTAAGATTATTGAGTGACAGTTCACTAAAACGGGACAAATTCCCTGGACAGCCACCATGTCATGCATCTATAGATTTCAGCGCTTTAGTATGTGTTGTATCAATACTGTCTTTAGCAATTTCCTCCTGTATGCATTGAATCTTCTTAGTAAAGAAGACCATTAAGTCATGGGCTGAATGGGTGGAACTATCTGGGATAGTCTGTTGCCTTGTAAGCGATTCTACAGTGTCGAAAAGGACTTTGGGATTGTTCTTTTGTGACGCAATCACCATCAAAAGGTAGGCTGATTTTGCAGAGGCAAGGGCCGTTTTATACTTCAACAGACTGTCACACCAGGTTTGGTGGAAAACCTCAACCTTGGTAGCGCGCCATTTTCTTTAAGATTTCCTGCATTCTTGTTTAAGCGATCTAGTTTCATCATTAAACCAAGGTGTGCGTCTTTTAGGTCGTGATTTAAGCAGTATGGGCGCTACTGAATCCAGGACACTAGCCAGGGTAGCATTAAACTCATTCATGAGTGAGTCGATAGAGCCTTTGTATGAAGGAAAGGACGCAACTGCTCCTGGAAGAAGATTGGAGAGCTCAGAAAATGTGCCAGTGCTTATATTGCGTCCACTAAACCCTTCAGCTTTTTTAGTACTACATTTAGCTAGCACCTCGAATGTAACTAAATAATGATCCGAGATAACTGTAGTACACGGTAACACCGTCATGTTTGAGGTTGAAACTCCTCAAGTCAGAACCAAATCTAGCGTGTTTCCATCTTTATGAGTTGGCAAATCAACGAGTTGGTTAAAACCAAATGTATCAATTAGAGACCGAAACGCAACAGTGAGTGAATTGAGTGGGGAGTTCATATGAATGTTAAAGTCCCCCATAATTATAATTTTGTCTGCATAGGTTACTAGTTCAGACACAAGTTCAGCGAATTCGTCCAAAAAAGCTGTGTATGGCCCTGGTGCGCGATAAATAGTTACTACATAAATTGACGATAGAGAGGACCGCATAACAAGAGCCTCGAACGCCTTGTAATTATTAGAGGTACGAGGAGTAAATTTGAGCGTTTTTTCAGAAATGAGCGCGACACCGCCACCCTTCTTCAAAGGAAGTGCTACATGGCTGCTCACATAGTCTTGAGGAGAAGCATTATTTAGCGGTAAAAACTCATCCGGGCGTGACCAAGTTTCACAGAGACTGATACAGTTAAGTTTATAGTCGCAAATAATATTGTCAACAAGTAAAGCTTTAGGAGCAAGCGATCTAACATTCAGAAGACCAAATTTTAGCTTTGCTGAATCACTTAACTTAGCTGTAGTCTTTGTCGAGATCGTCACAAGATGTCGCCGTTCGGGTGCGTTGGGCTTCAGGCGTCGGTTGACCCGCAAGATCGATGAAGAAATAATGGTTGGATTAGACACATCTTCGATAATGGACAATCCATCGCATCCACTACACAGCATTATCTCCAGACAGAAGAGCAGTTTCAGCGACAGACTGCTGTCACTGTCTTGTACTACGGACAGACTGAAGAGATCTTTTCTTCCTCATGCCATGAGGCTCTTTAACTCCGTCCGGCAGAGTAAAGGCCCACATTAAACCACACCACCTACATTGGATATTACCGAATCTTACTGCAATATGTATTCTGTGTAGCACTATTTAGTTACTCTATATAACACGCTACAGTGGGCATTTGCACGTCACACTGGGTATTTGTATATTGTATTCTTTTGGCTTTATTATTGTACTGTTCTCAGCTCAGGGAAGCTGCTGGAAATGTGAATTTCCCTTAGGGGATGAATAAAGTATCTATCTATCTATCTATCTATCTATCTAATGGTGAATTTTTAGACTAAATATAGATTAATATGATTAAACCTAACAAAGAATAAAGATCCTTGACTTATAGTTGACTAAATCTACAAAATAAGAATGGGTTGAAGTTGATTTAAATCCTATAAAACCAAAAAGGTTGTGACTCATATTCGACTCAAACAACATTTAAAATTGGCAAATAAAATTAACACAAACTCCAACTTTTTTAAAGCGACACACATTTAATGTCAAAGAGACTAAAGTGTAACTAGGAAATCCCAAGGGCCTAAAATAACACTTGTTTGTTTTGTCTTAGTGTTAACGCTTCGAAATATGTTGAAATAACTACAACAAAAACCCCACTGAGGAAGGATGGAATTTGGAATTGAACCGTTGACCTCTGTACCAGTCACACAACGCTACGCTGCAGCTTACTTCTATAAACCCTGTGAGGCGACACATTTGTAGAGTATTACCAGACTCATTACATACTTTGTAAAAACTTGCTATACAAAGTAAGCAAGAATGGACATACATTGCCTCGCGAAAGTATTGCCTCTTTTCGTCATTTTACCACATTTTGGTCTAAAAAATGTTTTTTTTTTTTTTTTTTTTAATCAAGGATCAAGAACATGTGAGACACAATCACGAGGTCAAACCAAATTATTTCAACATTTTATATTTACAACGAAAAAACATAAAGATAGCTGTCCCCCTGTTTAATCAACTCAGCCAACTGACTCCAAAAGTTCCCTGGTGACTTCCGAATTCTCCAATGTAGACCTAATAATCACTAATAATAACAAACAGAGAAAACATGTGTCTCATCAAGTCTCAATTTAAATGCATCTAATGGGCTCAGAGAGAACGGAAAGAGATATGAAGACAAAAGAACAACAAGGCAAGACCTACTTCACATTGCCATGCCATCCCGTACCCTCAGATCATCTTCCTCTCTCCATCTCACTATACCCCCTGCCCGCCTCAGCTCCATGGTGAGCAGAGCTTTCAGCCGCTCTGACCCCCAGCTTTGGAACTCATTGCCGCCTGACCTCCAAAATTCTGCGACCTTCCCACCTTCAAAACCGGACTCAAAACTCACCTCTTCAGACTTGCTTATTCTTGACTATATGGCTCACACACCACCCCTTTTAACTATAATGTGTTTTATTGGCTACTTATTACTTGCTTGTTTTACTCTCATTTTACTTTTCGTTTATTTTTGTGTCCTACTCAAATACAGCAACCTTGGGTGTCCTTAAAGGCGCTTTGAAATACAATGTATTATTATTATTATTATTATTATAAGATTGATGGTGACAAATGCAAGGTTGATTATGGTAGAAAGTCTTTTGGAGTCAGCAAGAGACCTGAGAATGTGGCGCAGGTTCACTTTACAACAGGATAACAACCCTAAATATGAAACTAAATCTACAATGGAATAGTTTAAAATTAACAATGTTAAATACGTTAAATTGGCCAAGCCAAAGTCCAGACTTCAATCCGATAAAGTAATTCTGGAGAGATTTGAAAAATATACTGTGCACAAACGATCACCATTAGACCTTAGGGTACTTGAGTTGTTTTGTAAGGAACAATGGACCAATATTTCTGTTTGAAGATGTACAAAACTTATAGAGACATATCCAAAAGACTTGTGGCTATAAGGAGCGGGAAGCCATCGCGAGAAACGTGGTCAGAAAGCAGAACAAGTCAGGCAGCCGGGACGGGAGACGGAGCATGATCAGAGATCGGAACAAGTCGGGTAGCCGGGATGAGCGGGAAGTCAAAAATCGGGTATCGATACAGGAAACAGAATCAGGATACAGGTAGCCAGGACAGAAGAACAGAGCTTGGGTCGGGGATCGATACAGGAAACAGAATCAGGAAACGGGTAGCCGGGACAGGAGAACGGAGCTTGAATCGGGGATCGATACAAGAAACAGGTCGGGATCAAAACAGGACCCTGAGTCAAAAGTGCTTGCCTTGCATGCGCTGAGTTTCGCAGACGTACTGACCAGGGGTAAACGAGAATGACGTATTTAAATAGGAGGAGGACTAATTAGGGAATGAGTGGCAGCTGGGGCTGAACGAGTGAGCGCAGGTGAGGGCAATTCGCAAATCATGACAAACAGCTACTTTTAAATTTTTATATGTTAACACAAGATCAAATAAAAGCGCTACTGCCCCCTAATAAAATAGAGGTGCAAATGCACTTTATTGTATAACAATATTTGAGTTTTTCCGTGTAGGTTTTACATCAGGTGGTCGTGTAATAGTAGTCTATTGTCTGTGCATCCCTTTGAGACTTATTGTGATTAAGGGCTATACAAATATACATGACTTGAATTGACTTAAACAAATTTGATTTCTTTTAACAGTTGTTCTTGGAACATATTTTTTTTTTTTTATCTATAGGTTTGAAGCCTGAAATATGACCAAAGGTACTTCGGGAGCCTATACTTTTGCAAGGCACTGTAAGACAGTTGCAAAAAGATGCTTTTTGTGGGTATTGGTGGTTTTAGCCAAGAGATGAACTTGAGGGTGCAGTTAGCTGATGAAGCAAGGGGGGTATCGGAAGCGCTGCGGTGCTTCCAGAGAGCTCAGCTGATGTAACCCGAGCGAGTGGCCGAGCGGTCTTTCACGGCAGCGGTTGCCGTTTCCTCTGGAATGCCGCTTCCCAGAGCAGCTTTTCCTCGGAATGACCGCGCATATCTCGTTAGCCTTGTCAGCTACTCTCTAAAGCAAGCAAGACGCTTGAGTGGGCTTTGAGATGGAAATTAGGTACTGGAAGAGTATGAGCAGATTGAATACAATTTTGTTGTTATTGATTACAATGTGCATTGTAGCACAGGTGTCAAACATTCAGCTCACGAGACAATAACGAGAGAAGCATGAGAGAAAAATGAGCTGCATTTTGGTGACATCTCCACTTGATGTCACCAAAGCAACAGGAGTTTTATCTCTTTATCTCTCTCTCTCTCTCTCTCTCTTTCTCTCTTTTCTTTTTCCCTCTTTTTCACTCCCTCTCCTGCCTTTTTTTCTCACTTTCTCTCTCTCTCTTATTGCTCATTCTTTCTTTCAATTTCTATCCGTCTTTCTCTCCTTATTTTCTCTGTTTTGTTCTCGCTCTATATCTCCCTTTTCTCTCCTTTTTTCCATTTTTTTCTCTCTCTAACTATCTTTCTTTCTTTCTTTCTTTCACTCTTTCTTTTTTTCTCAATTTCTCTCACTTTCCTGACTCCCTTTCTCTCTCTTTTTCTTTCTCGAGCCCACTCTTTTTCTTTCTTTTTCTCTCCCTCTTTCACACTGTCTTTAACTCTTTTTCCTTTCTCTTTTACTTTGTTGTCTCTTTCTTCTCTTTTTATCTCCTTTTTTTCTCCCTTTCCCTCTTTATTGTGCTTTCCCGATTTCTTTCATTCCTTCCCCCTTTTCCTTCACTTCAATTCTGCCTTTTTTCTATGTCTCTGTTGTTCTCTCTCTCTTTTATCACTATTTCCTTATATTTTGTTCTATCTCTCTTTCTTTATTTTTCTTTCATTCTCTTACCCTCCCTTTTCTCCATTTCACTCTCTATTTTGCACTTTCACTCTCACTTTTTCACCTTTCTCTCTTTCTTTCTCTCTCTCTTCCTTTTCTCTTTCTCATTTTCCCTCTTTTTCTTTCTTTCTATTTATTTAATCTACTAGTCTGGCCCTGTGAGATTTTATTTCTCGCATCTGCCCACCAGCTAAAATGAGTTTGACACGCCTGCACTCTAGGATAAACATCCATCCATTTTCTGCACCACTTAGGGGCCGGTCACACAGCCGTTTGCGGCTGAATCACGGCTAAAATTTTGCGGGTTTTTTTTGCCCGTGGTTGCCCGGGATGGAAAATGCGCAAAATTGGCCAACCCGCTGTTCATCGGTGGTATGCCCGCAAAACAGACGCCGGCGAATATTCCGCTTCCTCATCGCGTCATTTCTGCGTCATTTTCTCGTGTGGACCACGGGTAAAAATGCTCCCGAGCCGGTGTTGTGCCCAAATCCGACTCCTACGCAACACCCCCACCCCCTCGCGTGAACGCGCATTCTGCTGCGATCGCTTTTGTTGTAAGCGTGCATTGACGTTGGTGACTTTTTCATCCGCGTTAACAAACGCATTTTGTAGAATACGATCGCACTTTATTGTTTAAATAAACGCGTTATATAGAGGATCTCCCAATTGTTATAATTAGCTCGCTTTATAGTTTTAATAAGCGTTTTATATAGAATACGATCGCTTTCGTTGGAAGCGCAGCAGAATGCGCGTTCACGCGAGGGGGGGAGGATTTACCGTTCGATTACGTTCACAACAAAAACAAAGACGGAATGGTTTAAGTTGTATTACATTTCCAACAAATGCAAGACGAAGTGGTTTTGGTTATATGTTCGCCATTACATTCCCTAAAAGTGAGATAAAACGAGGTAAAAGTGGTTGTAGTAGCGAGGGGATGCAAATCTCGGCACCGGGCTGTAGAAATCATAACCGCACAAGACACAGTCCCCTGAAGATCAAGATTTCAAGCTATGGCATCATTTTTATTTTATTATCTTGAAAAGAAATGTCAAGAAATAAAAATGGATTAAGACGAGGTCACTACGCTGACGGGGATCCATGTTCACCCCCTTGACGTCTCGAGCACAACTGACGTGTGCTCGGCATTCGCGCTGTTTATACGCGGAGAAAGGCGTTTGACCGTCACACGCGTAAAATGCTAATTTCACGTAATAACACCGCGATACAGGCGCAGAACATGCTATTACCATGCTCCACCCACGATCACCCGCTGAAATTTCCCGTCGTAAACATGTGTAACCACGCCCTGGCCGCGGCCAGAGCACGTCGTTCCGCGTCATTTCCGCGTCATTACCTCGTGTTGACCACGTGTGCGGCACGCGGTTTAACACGTGCTCAAACTTTTGAGCAGCTCAAAAGTTTTGAGCGCGGCCAACCACGTGAAAATTTCCGACCGCGAGTAAAGCACTGCTCTATCTCGTCTATATGGCGGTCTCAAAACGTCCAACAGCGCCCAACAGCATCTGCTTCACGGCCAGAAATTTCTGGCCGTGATTCAGCCTCAATACGCTCGTGAAAGGCTGTGTACCCTCGCTCTGAAGAATTGAGCAGCGCAAAACTTTGTCGCGCTGCCACCCGCGCGCGAATTTCCGACCTTGTGTTAAGCACCGCTGTATCTCGTCTGAATGGCGATCTCAATGCGTCCAATAGCGTCCGCCTCAAAGGCAGAAATTTCTGGCCGTGATTCAGCCGCAAATGTCTGTGTGACCGGCCCCTTAGCCTCTGTAGGGTCGCGGGGTGCTGGAGCCCATCCCAGCTGTCTTCGGGCAGTGGGCAGGGGACACCCCGAACTGGTTGCCAGCCGGTGGCAGGGCACACAGGGACAGACAATTCGCTCACTCATTCACACCTAGGGACAATTTGCACCGCCAATTAACCTGACATGCATGTTCCTTGATTTTCATGCCCCTTAGAGCTGACCTGTTTTTCGCAAACTTGTAGATTTAATAGAACAATGGAGGCTCAGAGGAGGGCTTGAGGAAAGGATAGAATTCTCTTATCTGAAGACCCCTCTCCCAGGCCTCTTTGCAAGTTCAAAATCCTTTGATGACTTTTCTCCTTTTTTGAGTATCTACTAAAATTTAAAGTTTAAAAAGGGGAAGAAAAAGTAGAAAACAGTGACAACAAGGATCTAGTCGTAGGAAAATATTGCCAAATACGACAGTATTGTGTGAGTGTCTGTGTTCGGGTCTGACTCCTATAACCTGAGGACCCAAACCGGGGTTTCAACTGGACACAGGTGTAGCCAATTATCATACACCTGCACCCAATTATCTAGAACCTTTTCAAAGGACATTTTGAACATTACATGCGGTCGGGTCTTTCTGTAAAGATTTTGGCGAAAGAGACACATGTGGGGGAGGCAGAAACTGCCAACACGGGTTCACAAAACAAGGATAGTATATTTTCCAGAACTAAGACTAAAGTACCAAACCAACAAGTGGGCACAAAGCAACCAACAAAACAAGAAACCTGAAACAAACTAACTCGTCATGAATGTGGATATGAAAATGTCAATGACAGAAGAGCTCAAAATGACAGTCTGCCTTTGGAACACTGCTTGGAGGTACAGGAAATGGTTTACCAGTATAAGGATCTTTATCTTTATCATCAAGTAATTATTGTTGTTAAGGTCCACAATTTTTTTTATATTTTAGGTAAGAACTTATTTTACTATGTGGTTATTTTAGAACAATTTTAGGGGGTTGACTACATGTGACATAGGTTTAAATGCAAATTGTATATATTTTTAAGGGGAATTTATATGAATATCTCTGCCTTAAACTGCACGATCCTTTCATTTGATACTTTTAAATAGTATATATTTTTTTGTCCTGATTGGTTCACAGCTAGTCTTTAGGGTGGAATGGTGATTTTGAACCCTGCATTTTTTTTGGGTGTGTGCTACCTGCTTGTTTTCTTCTACCAAATCAAACAGCCTGTTAGAGATGCTGCACGTCATGTCCAGTCTCTTTCCCGATCTCCATACTGTGCATTACTTTTGGACAGTCAGCATACTTTCCAACGTATTGAAACATGTAGCCAGGATTCTCCCAAGGGACTCTGGCTTATAATGCCCTCACTCAAACTTGATTTTTTTTTCTCTCTCTCTCATGCAGTCTTGTGAGCATGCTGATATTAATGTCTCCTCGGGGGAATGACATCAGAGGTTCTGAAGAGCTTCTTGGCATGGTTACGGTAGTAGCGCGAGCCCAGCGTGGTGAACTCATGTGCTCGGACGGAAAGGCCCTATGCCCAAAGCAGTGTGAAAGTTCAGAGTTCACTTCTGTGCACAATTTTTGGTTGACTTTGCGTCCCATTAACATACTAGTGCAGGGGTCGGTTAGGGCCCGGTCACACAGCCGTTTGCGTCTGTATCACGGGTAAAATTTTGTGGGGTTTTTTGCCCGTGGTTGCTCGCGATGGAAAATGCGCAAAATTGGCCAACCCGCTGTTCATCGGTGGTATGCCCGCAAAACAGACGCCGGCGACTGTTCCGCTTCCTCATCGCGTCATTTCTGCGTCATTTTCTCGTGTGGACCACGGGTATAAAAGCTCCCGAGCCGGTGTTGTGCCCAAATCCGACTCCTACGCAAAAGGAAGGAAGGACCCCAGTGCCCCAAGGACGAATGTGCCAATCACTGTGGTATGGAAACACTAGATCAGGGGTGGTGAACAAGTGGCTCGAGAGCCGCATGCGGCTCTTTGCCAATAAGAATGCGGCTCTTTGCCTCATGATATTTTCTACATACTGCGGCTCTTTGCCTTGTTTCATGTTTAGTTTTTTATTTGTGTGTATTGAGGGTGGACACTTTCATTGTTGTATTGTTAAGAGAGGAGTGTGTTATGGGAAATAATATGTTTTTAATTGTGTGTGTTTGTGTCTGTCTGTCATGGCAGGCCAGTGCGTCGAGTGGCTCTTTGACTCTCACAGTTAAAAATTCCGGCTATTTGTGTCAAACTTGTTCGCCACCCCTGCACTAGATCATACAGTATTAGGTATACTTTTTTAAAAATGTTGTTTGATTTTATATATATATATATATATATATATATATATATTCAGATTCAGATCTACTTTATTGTCATTCTAGTACACGTGTATACAGAACGAAATGTCGATGCATCTGACCCCCACAGTTTCCTTGAATGTACAGATATAAATAATGTTGTATTGTATTTTGGCTACGTATAGTATTTTACCATAGTGCCGATAGTGCAAGAAGAGTAGCTAACCAGATGCGCAAAATGGGCAGTCAGGTTAACAAGTCAGGTACACAGTAACATTAACACTGTAACAATAACGCTGTGATTACAATAGTGCAGAGAGCAATGTGCAAGGAGTGGCAAGCTATAAAAAAAAAAAAAAAAAAAATATATATATATATATATATATATATATAATTTATTTATTTATTTTTTAAAATTAAAATAATAAAATCTTCAGATCGTTTTTTTGATTTTAAGGACTATTTTTTTTCCCATTTTACCAGCGATATACCCAGAGGAAAAAAAAAAAAAATTTTTACAAGTGAAAGCAAAATAATCCCTTAATGGGGCTTAATATGTTTCTTTGCACTGACGTTCACGTTTTGAGTCAAGTTGGCGTTTGGAATGGAAGTGATTGGCAATCTTATTGTCAAGATCAACAATGTCCTCCGTCTGACCCAAGCAAATGAGATCAAATCATTAAATTAATGGCGAACACTAAAATCAATCCCTGAACTCTACTCTTGTGCGTAAGCATGCAGACTAAAAGTCTCCTCGTTCGCGGGCTTTTTTTTGGGGTAAATCATCTCAATGCTTTCCACTGTGTTGTTTTTTGAAATATGCCCATTAAAAATGTTTTTCAACGTATGAGCCTGTGAGGGAGAAAACCAGCGACTAGCGCCCCTAAGAAAATTCTGTGCATGAGAAAGGAGATCCTGATGCGCTCAAGTTAAGATCTTATTTTGCAAAGCATTTTTCAGGTCTGGCAATGAGCTGACATATTTTCTATCAGCAGATGTTGATTCAAAACGTGGTCCGTTGGCGAGGATGCTTAATGCGTCCTGCTGATGGCTCATCATCGTCCGAGCATGATTCACCCTTTCATCACCGTGTAATGATGACTCACCACTTCCGGAATGAGCGTGATAATCTTGTGTAATCTCAAAGGCATGGCCATTGGTCAAAAGCATGATGGAATTAGTTAATAATGAAAATTTTCCCAGACCAATATTCAACTGTTGGATGCTACCAATGTCAACATTAGTTTTAATACTTTGAAATCCTTGAGTTTTACTTCAAATAAATCGTGCTTTTCAGTTTTTCTCGGTTAGTTCCTGTTCTTAAAATGGGCAAGAGACTTTAGAAAATAATATAATTTCTATAGTACCTTTAAGCAGGGGCTTGTATCAGTCCAATACTTGGTTCTGGGACTACCCTTTGCGGAATACTTATTTTAGTTTCTGTTCTTAATAACAACCACGAGACCATATGAAATATAATTATTTGTCTCCGTTGCAAGTACTGCACCTATACACAAGGGCTTGTATCTGCACAGTACTTGGTATAGTTCATTTGCCTCCAAATAATTTTTATCTAAGTTTCTACTCTTATAATGGTCACGAGACAACAGACACAATTATTTTTCCCCACTTTCGCAACTACATTTAAACAATTGCTGGTATTGACCAAATACTTAGTATTAGGACTTTCCCTATGTAGAATGCTCATTTAAGTTCCTGTTCTTATAACGGCCACAAGACAACAATGTTGTTAGTCATCGCAAGTCTGTACCTTTAAACAGAGGCTGGTATCAGCCCAATACCTGCTATCAGGACTAGCCGCCTTGTGGAATGCTTATTTTAGTTCTTGCTCTTATAACGGCATTATTCGCCACATTTGAAGGTACTGTACCTTTCAACAGGGTATCAGCTTAGTGCCTGGTATTGAGACCTACCCTTCGCAGAGTGCTTATTTTAGTTCCTGTTCATAAAATGGCCATATGACCTTAGCCAAAAATTGTATTTATTAATGTTGCAAGTACTGTACAATTTAAACAAGGGCTGGTATCAACCAATACCTGATATCTGTGCCCTTGGTAAAATGCGTATACTCCAGGAATCTAACAAAAACGCTCCAGGAATCTAACAAAAAATTTGATTCTTCCACTAAACCGAGACTGTTTTGTGATCAATTAATCAGATTAATTTAAATAGCGTGGTTAAAGTTAAAGCTTTAATTACAGAGTTGAATCCTTAGTGCGGATGTAGTCCTTGAGTTAAAGCTTAAAAGAAGTTTAAATGCTCGAATTATGGTAGGTTTACAGCGTTGATTGAGAATTTTAAAGCTTTAACTTCATAGTTAAATCTTCAGAGTGGATGTAGTTTTTAATATAAAGCTGTCAACCGGCTGGCAACCAGTTCAGGGTGTCCCCTGCCCACTGCCCAATGATTGCTGGGAAGCGGTGCAGCTAATGAGATGAGATGAGCTGTCAACCGGTTTTAACTCGAGCATTAAAAAAATAATTTGATAGCTTTAAATCCAGAGTTAAACCTTTGGAGTGGATATGGTTCTTGAGTTAAAGCTGTAAAGCTGTTTTAACTTGAGAATTGAAGCCATTTACAGCTTTGATTAAAAACCTTGAAGCTTTAACTTCAGAAGTAAATCTTTAGAGAGTATGCAGTTAAAGATGTAAAGCTTCTTTAACCCGAGTATTAAAATAGATCTGATTATTACATTAGGTGGAAGCTTGTTGTTTAACTTCACAACTAAAACCTTAGAACGGATGCAGTCCTCAAGTTAAAACTTTAAAACAGTTTTAATGCTTGAGTTAAAAACAAATTACAGCTTTGTGTCACGATTGCTCATTGCACTCCCTTGGGCCTGCTCATTTGGCGCCAGCTGTTGCTCGTTGCCTGATTGGTTTCCCTCTTATTTCAACTCAGTGCTCTCACTCCTTGTCAGTCCGTCAACAAACCTCTGCACTTGGAAGACTTGTATTTTGACCCTATCTGGTATCCAGTCTCCAATATCCGATATCGATCCAGTCTGTCTCCTCCTGTCCGGTATCTTGCTCCAGTCACCAGTATCCGGTATCGATCCTGTCTGTCCCATCCTGTCTGGTATCTTGCTCGTGTATCCAGTATTCGGTATTGATTCCGTCTGTCCTGCCCTGTCCGGTATCTTGCTCGTGTATCCGGTATTGTTCCCGTCTGTCCCGTCTGTCCGGTATCAGCTCGTGTATCCTGAATCTGGTATTGATCCCGTCTGTCCGGTATCTGCTCGTGTATCCTGTATCTGGTATCAATCCCGTCTGTCCTGACCGGCTTTGATCTCGTCTCCCCCTGGCTTCCTGTTTTCCCGTGCCTGACTTCTCTGTCTCACCTCTTCTGCCCAGCAACCGCCGAATCGCTGGCGTTTGTGTTCCCGCGCATAACTGCCCCGTTCCCGTAAAATAAAGCTTGAGTGAAAATGTTACACGTCTGGGTCCACCGTCCTTGATTAAAAACTTTGAAGCTTTAACTTCGAAATAGAATCTTTAGAGTGGATGTATCAGGGGTGGCAAACCCGGTCCTCAAGAGCCGCATGTCCTCCATGTTTTTGGAGTCTCTCTGCTCAATTACTTGTGAGTCCAATCACCTGGATCATTATCAAGCTCACACACATCTTGCTAACAGGCTTTAAATTGGCATCACCTGTGTTAAAGCCGAGAACTTCCTAAACATGTAGGACATGTGGCTCTTGAGGACCGGGTTGGCCACCCCTGGTCTAAATGTTCTGCATTTATATAGCGCTTTTCAAGTCAATGAAGACCTCCCAAAGCGCTTTACAATGTGCTTAACACTTTCCCCTTTAACACACTAACTAACCGATAGCAGCATCAGCCATGCAAGCCAACTACCTGCTTTGGGGGGCATTAGGTATTCAGTGTTTTGCCCAAGGACACTTCGACATACAACACGGAGGGGCCGGGAATTGAACCTGCAACGAGCACTTTACCTCCTGAGCCAATGCCACCCCAATTCTGGGTCTCCAACCTAATAATTTCTCTATATTACAGGTGGTTGAAAACACAAAGAAATTACTGTTAAAATGATCAAGTTCCAAGGTTTTGGACAAATTGTCAAAAAAATCTCTAAAAGGTGAATGTATTATAAAAATAGCACGTTTCTGATCAATCAATCAAACTTACATGTCTCTCTCTTACTGATTCAGGCTTAATCTGCCTGATTTATCCATTAGGTGGTAAAAGTTACAAGTTTTGAAATGAATTTTTATATCTCAGTGTGACAAGCCAAATGGTCTTAACACAGCAAGAATCGTTCGTTTCAGGATTGTTTCTCTGACAATAATTCCTTATGTCTTTTTTACATACTTGGTCAATAAATCCAAAGATGAATCATTAAGGCCTCCCATAAAACACCACAAGCATTCATTCAAAACAAAAGGAGCAGTCTTTAAAATTATCCTTTATAAAAATATTCAGTGGTAATGAAAAAAAAAGAAAATGATTGGCGTCCTGGTGGTCCCTTGATATTCCCAAATGAGCATAAAGGCTCAGTGGACAACCAAAGCCAGCATGCGAGCAGCATAAAATGACCAGACCTTTAAGATGATCAGGGACAGGCAAAGTTTAAAACTCTGTATTATGAGTTTCTGGTGCAAAGAGGTCCACTGAACAACATTCATAGCTCAACTTTTTAACTCAACAGTATTCTGTGACATTCACAAATGCCATTGACAACACAATAGGAAAGCTAATATGCTAAGTAGCATACAATAACAAGGTTCACAAGATTGTTTTTGGACAGTCAAGTTCTTGAGCCATGAATTCTGAGTGTCTTGTGGATTATACAGAAGTAAAACAAAATTGGAGGGCTTCTCCTTTTGGTGTAAGAAAGCAATTTGGAGAGCGTCCCGCTAGCTACACGCAAGCATTGGGTGTCCTCAAATGGAGACATATCTCCACTGTGATTAAAGTAAAACTGTCCCTAATGTAGTGGTTACCCACAAGTTATTTCTCCAAGTCTTCCGTTTCGTGGTAAGTGGACCTGGCCTTGGCAAGGTACAGGGTCTGCTGCGGTGGCTTTGAAGAGTTGTTAGCCTAGTTGTTAGCAGTAGACTGGACCAGCAACTCCGCCCTTGCCTTCTCCCAGCCGCTGCCTGGGTCACTTCTGGAACTCGATAATGATCCCACAGGGCACCCGCTGGTGATAACAATTCCCTTGCGCTCTTCTGACTATCCTTAGAATCCAATTTAATTGATGAATACTTTTCAATGTAACATGCTGCTAAAAGCTGGCGGTCACTTTGCTTCCCAGTTTGTTTTTGGAGGCAACACCCGCCCGCCGTATGACTGACAGCTTACACGAGCCTATCAGAGTCGCACACAAAGACACTCACACCCACCCAACACAGAGGGCCCTCAAAGTGCTGTTTAACAGAACACAATGCACAATACAATTATATCAATGACTATAAATCTAAATAAATTCAACTTAAAATCCATGAAGGAGTGACCATACACAAGTCAACTTTCAGTCGTGCGATTTGCTGCATTGGGGACTCGCGGGGTAAAGAAGATGGCATTTAGCATAAGTTCAATTAATTAAACAACACAACGAGATCGGCGGCTGTGGTCGATGAATAGAACGTTTGATTAGAAATTAGAAGGAGTGACGGGCCAAGTCGCTCTAGATGCAAGAGCAACGCTGAGTCATCACTTCCACGCAGGCAGACGAGTGTCTTAATAGTATTGTAGTGCGGATGTGCGTGTGTGTTGGAGTGCTGCTAGAATTACAGAAAAGCAGCCTCAAACGAGTCGTGCCCCTCGAACAATTTACGAGCCTCGATCGAATTTGGCCCTTAAAGCGAAAGGATCCGGACTGACGCTAGCTTGACTTCCGCCTTTCATGAAAACATGTTGAAGAGATTTCTTCCCTCTATTTGAGCAAATGTCTTTCTTGCAAGTACGAGTTAGGGTCTCTCACGCTCTGTTCCAAGGAAAATATCACGAGTGATTCACAGATGAATGCAAGAATTCAGTAAAAGCAAAACTTGCACGTGAATGGCTGCTTTACGTTCTCGCTTCTATCTTTGGCCGTTTTTGCTGCTTCTTCTCCTCTGTTGCTCCAAAGGGGAGCATATTGTCATTTATTTAAAGGAACACTGTGTAATATTTGCCAACTAGATGTTGGTGTATTGTGTAGTCACTGTAGTGCAACCTTTTTTACTGTGTAAAAAAGGTGCTACAAAGCACAAAAAAGAATACAAACTATGGAGAATTAAAGTGACATAACTACACAATTTTTCTCCTCTTTTTTGGCCCAGCCTTCACCAGGTTTTGGGGGAGTACCAGCAACATGGCGGTCAGTGTTTTTTCTTTTTTTATGAATTGAGTCTTTTTTGTCAACTCTAGGAGGCGTTAAACAACTTACAATGTCCCTTCAAAAGGATTATAAAATTAGGCACAGAACATGTAGCGTTCCTCCCCACAATCATGCAAGTATGTTGCAAAATATTCCACGCACCATGGATCTCAAGAAATGTAGTCTCAAAGTCGCCCGATTCGGGTCATATCCAGTAGAGCTGTTACGTCACCGGATGAAAACAAAAACTCGTAATAATGGCGGGTCGCGTTGAAAAAAGAAGGCAAATGTACTACAGCGAATATATAGCGCTTATTTCTGCCTGGAAAGATTGTAACTCTGCTTACCGTGTTGCCGGGAGACTTCTGACTGTTTTGTCTGTGTTGCGTGCTTTGATCTTTAAAAGCTGTGTGAGATAAGTTTACCCGCCGTTGTGTATCGCGTGCGTTCCTTTTTAGCCTTTGCCTTATTTTAGGTAGGTAATTGGGACTTTTCCTTTGTGTTTCTCGCTGTGTGTCTTGCAATTAATATGAAATTGTCTATATTGCTCCCCATTAGTGTCTGGGCTAAAGCTTCCAGTTTTGTTCAGTCCAGGTTAGCCATGTCAGCAGTCGTCTTGCTGGCAAGCCTAGCGGGGACATTTTTCGTTGTAGGTTCCTGCTTACTGCATGTTTTCGGTTGGCCAGCCTTACATTTTTCCGCAGATCGGTCCCGCTTAGCCTTCTCTAGTAACCTGCTTGCTTGCTGTGATGAATTGGTATATTTACGACTGGGTTCGTGTTTATTGCTGTGGCGGTTTTTGTTGTTGTTGGCTCTTGGTTTTCCTGGCTGCTTACTGCATGCTTTTGGTCGGCAAGCCAATATGGCATGGTTAGCCCTGTTTAGCAGCCGGCTAGCCTGACGTGTCCCAGCTGGTTTAGCCCCTCTTTTTCCTATATTGTTGCCAGTTCACCCAATTTTGGCTGCTTGCCATTAGTTGTACCATTGCTGCACCCACCTGCGACACAACGCCTAGACCTTCTCCACAAAAACGACCAAAACTTGGTTTAAAACACTCAAACCCTCTTCAACTAATCATCACATGAATCAATATGGTGAAAGGCTTGCTTGGGTGCTGGTCTTCTTCACCTTGACTTCCTGAGCTGTGACCTCACAGCTCAGGAAGTCGATGACAAGACAGAAGGTCTTCAAGATGCATTATCTTGGAAAATAATGGAACCCACCAATGGAATAAATATATAGATCCATCCATCCATCAGTTGCAAAATATTCCACGCACCATGGATCTCAAGAAATGTAGTCTCAAAGTCGCCCGATTCGGGTCATATCCAGTAGAGCTGTTACGTCACCGGATGAAAACAAAAACTCGTAATAATGGCGGGTCGCGTTGAAAAAAGAAGGCAAATGTACCGCTTATCCTCAGTAGGGTCGTGGGGGTACTGGAGCTTATCCCAGCTATCTTTGGGCAGTGGGCAGGTGACACACTAAATTGGTTGCCAGCCAGTCACAGGGCACACAGAGACGGACAACTTACATGCTCATTCACACCTAGGGACAATTTGGAACGGCCAATTAACCTGCTATGCATGCTTTTGGAATGTGGGAGGAAAAATATGTATTACTTTCTCACATTTTGTGTGTTTTGGAATTTATGTATCCCATTAAGATAGGCTATTGCCTTCCATCCATGAATAGGGACTGAGAAAAACCTGCAGGCGTTGCCATGTTCCAATTGCTAACATTTCAGCTATCTACCCACTTACAAAGAAATCTTGATTCAAGGCAAAAGATAGTTTTTGATTCTCACAATGTGATACTGAATCCTTCATTTAGATCATTTGCAAAACACAAGAACAGCGTTTGTGCCAAAGTCCAACCAAATGTGTCTTGTAAATTTAATACGCCCCAAAGAAGAATCTTGTAAACAAGCTAGCCAAGACACCTAGAGTAAAAAGTCCTGGGAAAATGTTTTCATCATGTGCGCACACTCGAGACTGACAACGGGAAAATCAGAAGACAAGGTACCAGGCCACAGCGACTTATTCGCCTGGTCCTCTTCATTAGCCTACTCTTTGCCAACTTATTACATTTTCCAAGCTTGGATACTCAGTGAGCATGCATGGTGGGTAACTGGTCAGAGTTTTTGCTATCAATGCTTCATTTGTATTATTATTACATTCACAGTCATTTGTGTTTTTATTTACTGCCCCCACAGCGAAATCGCTACAGTCCATTCATAGAGGATGCCACAATTGTATTCATCCATGTATTTAGCCAAGCCATGTAAACAGAAACGCACTAACAGAGGACGCTTTGGGAGTCAATCCTTTTTTAGTTTAGGTAAGTAAAAAGAATGAATCAACCTTAACTATTGTAGAAGGTTAATTGCGGAAAATAATATCTATTTGGGTAAGGATGTTGCTGTTGCTTCGCTCTGGTAATCAGATTACTCGTTTGTTCATAGGCATGCGGTGAAGTTGGTAACACACAGATTTACAAATAATTCAACCTTCTTCATATTCATTTGATAAACAGACCAAGAACTCAATATATAAATTTTAGCATAGAAAAATAACTTTTATTGTCTTACTTTAACTTATGAATGAGGTCTATGTGCTGCTCCTTTTGAAAAGGAGCAATAATAGATAGGTAAGCCCATCCCAACCATCTCCGGGCAGTGGGCAGGGGACACCCTGAACTGGTTGCCAGCCAATCGCAGGGCACACGGGGACAGACAACTCACTCGCTCAGTCACACCTAGGGACAATTTGGACCGGCCAATTCACCTGAAATGCATGTCATTGGAATGTGGGAGGAAACTGGAGTGCCCAGAGGAAACCCACGCAAACACGGGGAGAACATACAAACTCCGCACAGTAAGGCCAGTAGCTGGATTTGAACCCACGCAGGAGGTTCCCACGACCTCAGAACTGTGCCCCACCCGTGCTAAACACTGCGCCGCCGTGCTGCCCATTTGTACATTTTATATTTCTTTATATTAATTTAAATAGATCAGTTTGCTTTTGAAAGGCGCACAATAAAAGCAAAAATGAGACATTGGCTTCCTGTTTTCTGCACTCTAGTTGATATTTAGTTTTGTAGTTTTAGTATGCTAGATGTATTTGTGTAGCATTTTTGCAGTCAGATTTTGTAGTATTCCTGTAGTAATATTCTTGTCGTATCATTGTAATATTTTTGTAGTATTTTGCATGAGTATCTTTTTTTGTATTTCCATAGCAATATTTTTGTACTATTTCCATAGAAACGCTTTTTTTCTCTTTAATCTGTCATATTTTTGTCGTATTATAGTGGTTGTACTTTTGTAGTATTATTGTGGTTGTATCTTTGCAGTGTCATTGTAGTTGCTCTTGTGTATTATTTCTGAAGTAATATGTTTCTATTATAACGTTACTGTAATGGTAATTGAGGAGTATTTTTGTAGAACTATGTTTGACGTTTTCCCAAAGTAGTGGTTTTGTAGTATTTATGTAGTATTCCAAAGTTGTATTTATGTCTCGGTGCAAAGTTTCTGTAGAATTAAAAAAAAATATATTTGTATAAATATATATATATATATATATATATATATATATATATATATATATATATATATATATATATATATATATATATATATATATATATATATATATGTCAAAGCCCGTTTTAAGTTTGCATATGACCATTAGGATGAAACAGAGGAGTCATGGGAGAAGATTTTTTGGTCAGATGAGACCAAATATAACTTTTTGGTCATAATTCCACTAACCGTGTTTGGGGGAAGAATAATGAAGAGTGCAATCCGAAGAACACCATCCCTACTGTGAAGCATGGGGGGTGGTAACATCATGCTGTGGGGGTGTTTTTCTGCACATGGGACAGGACGAGTGCACTGCCTTAAAGAGAGGATGATTGGGGCCGTGCATTGTAAGATTTTGGGGAACAATCTCCTTCCCTCAGTCAGAGCATTGAAGATGGGTCTTCCAACACGAAAACAATCCAAATCACACAGCCAGGAAACACAAGGAGTGGCTCCGTAAGAAGCGTATCAATGTTGTAGCATGGCCCAGCCAGTCTCCAGACCTGAACCCAATCGAAAATCTTTGGAGGGAACTCACGGTTCCACGTTCGCGGGTTCAGAGCTTTGCGGGTCTAAAGAATAATGATAATTATAATTATAATTCCTGCGGCAATTGTAAGAATTGTGATTGATCTGGAAGATGTTGGTAGAGAACCGGCTGCGTTGAGTTGTTAGCATTATGAGTTAGCATAAAGTTTTTACCTTAGAGAGATGTTTCTGTCATTTTTTACTTGGTTCTGTGGGGGGACTCTGCCCCCCCCTACACCCCACCAGTACTGGCAAGTTAATTTGAGATGGGCCCACAACCGTTAGCAACAAGGATATGCCTTGTGAAGATCTAAAATAACACATTCATGGTAAAACCATAGTAATAACACTGTTATTACACTTTAAACACTTTTAAAATATACATGTTCAAATAGAATGGGCCGTTCGATTTGAATTGGCCCATCCGGAATGCATTGAGCCCATTCAATTTGCTGAGTCTTTAGCATGTTAGCATTAGAATAATTTTTCAGCACGAAGAAGTTAGCATTTAGCCGTTAGCATCACTTTTTAGCATGTATCCGTTAGCATAACTCATCAACATGATGCCTAAGTATAATTTGTAAATATGAGGTCGTTACAATATTGCCATTACCAAAATGTTTTAGCATGAAGAAGTTAGCATTTAGCTGTTAGCATCACTCTTTAGCAGTTACCCATTAACATAACTCATCAACATGAGACCATTGGCATAATTTGTAAATATGAAGTCGTTAAAATATTGCCTTTACCAACATTTTTTAGCATGAAGAAGTTCGCATTTAGCCGTTAGCATCACTTTTTAGAATGTACCTGTTAGCATAATTCATTAACGTGACGCCACTAGCATAATTTGTAAATATGAAGTCGTTAAAATATAGCCGTTACCAAAATTTTTTACGATGAAGAAGTTAGCATTGCCGACAGTGTTACAGCTAGCTTGCGCAAATACTTGGGCTGGCTATGCCAGCCCAACACTTTGCTAGCGCTGCACATAGCTGTTAGCATCCTCTCGTTAGCATCCACTCTTTGGAATTCACCATTTACCCATGGTTAAAGGAAATGTGGGTCGGGCCCCCTCAAGCCACCCTGGACAGTCCCTGCTTACTATGACTACCCTCTGGAAAAGCCCTCGTTTTCATGACTACCCATAGAAATGAATGGGCCCATGTATTCCGGATGGGAGATTCTCAAAACCCATTATTCCGGATGGGGACATTTTTTTGCCCCACAAGGGGCCCCGGAGACTCGTATCGAAAATCTGTATTGTCGCAGGAGAGTCCTGATTCGGCCGGAATTTTTGGTATATGAATCGTTGGGCTACTCCAAAAGCTCTGGGAGGAGAGGCCCGACAAAATTCGGCGGAAGAAGATAGATATAATATTATTGAATAAGATCTTGGGGAATTATAATAGTTGTGCCTGCTTACAGCACTTGGCAATGTAGTTGTGCCTTGCTAAAGCAATCACAACTAATAATTAAAAATTAGAAAAATATATTTATTTTTTTTAAGCGGATTTTCACTTTCCGCCGGGTGGTTTTGGTTCCCATTAACCGCGATAACCGAGGGATTACTGAATTGTGCTTGTGAACGTTTCAAAACCAATTTTTTTAAACGATTCTATTAAAAAACAAAGAAATATAATATGCAGATGTCTGCATGTATATTTATATTTTTTAACCTAATGCTGCCCTCGACTCCAAATAGTTGCCCACCCTCAGATCAGTGAGCAGAAAAATAACATTTTGTTATACTACTAATTCGTTTGTTTTGTAAATAAGAAAAAACCAATATGGAAATCAAAAAGTAAAGCCTTGACTAATATCTGCAAAAAAATCCCCAATTTGACCACAAAAGCAAAAAGACAAGATCCTCGGTCCAAATATTTATTAGAATGTTTGAGAATTCTTTGCAGAGCCGTGCTGAACACTCATGTGAGCAGACTTTAGATATGTAGGTAGGTAGGCAAGTAGGTAGAGGAGGTAGGTACAGTAGGTAGGTAGGTAGGTAGGTAGGTAGGTAGGTAGGTAGGTAGGTAGGTAGGTAGGTAGGTAGGTAGGTAGGTAGGTAGATAGAGGGGGTAGGTAGGTAGAGGGGATAGGTAGGTAGATTGATAGAGAAGACAAGAACAAATATGAACAATACACAGTACATCACACATGCAAATGAGTGGATAAGACAGTTAAGTGCAGCAATAGTAATAACAGTGTAACAGTCTAATTAAAAAAACTTGACAATAGCAGAAGGGGATAAGCTTTTACTAAAGCGTACCCGACTTGAAGCAGTTGGGGCAGAGTAAAGTTAAAAATCTCTCCAAGTCAACTTATTTCATCTGACTGACTTGAGCCAAGAGTGTCATCGCACATGATCGCACCCTGACCACTCCTCCACGACCCCTTTAATTACTCTCCTGAGCTAACATCGAGACGGGGGGAAAAAAAATCTATCACGAGTCCAAACTGCTGGTGACTCAAATGATAGTGATGATGATGAGGATGGGAAAAGAAAACGTGCCCACCGGGTTAATGTGATGCGGTTGCATAACAATGCCCCCTTCTGAGTGTCAGTATCTTAGTTTAGCGGTCGTAACCACTGAGCCGCGGACCAGTATAGAGCGTTTGGTACCGGACCGCACAGAAATAATAAAAATAAAGTGTGTCTTATTTGCGTACAGATTCCCCTCCCTACTTCGCGCTTCCCTTTTTGCTGGTTCACTGCTTCACTGCTTCACGGATTTTTAATGTAATTGTCTTTGTTATCATTAATATCAACGTACATTGTCTCCTGAGTCGACAGTCTGTGCACGACTGTGATAAGCTAGTCTATTTTCTCGGTTTTCTCCTGCCTGTTACCTGTTGCCGACCTGTTTCTGGACCCGTTTCTGCCCTGCTCCTCCGTCCCGGCCATCGACCTGTTTTGCCCTGTTTCCTGCCTCATACTTGTTGCCGACCTTTTTTCTGGACTCATTACCACCCTTGCTCCCCTGTCCCGGCCATCGACCAGGTTTCCTACCGCCCACGACTATCCTCGCTCGACACGGAGGGTGCCACTTCCGCCCTCCTGTCATCAGCTACCCTTTTCCAACGTTCATCGGATCGTAGAAGCAAGCACTGCTTTCCTTCTCAGTAAAACTGAGTAAAACGAACACTATTGGGTCCTGTCTCCGTTTCTGGCTTGTGACAGTAGTGCTATTCTTCAGAAAAATATTTTATTATTACTCAGATTCAGATTCAGATTCAGATCTACTTTATTGTCATTCTAGTACACGTGTATACAGAACGAAATGTCGATACATCTGACCCGCACAGTTTCCTCGAATGTACAGATATAAGTAAAAGTTGTATTGTATTATGGCTACGTATAGTATTTTACCATAGTGCCGATAGTGCAAGAGGAGTAGCTAAACAGATGTGCAAAATGGGCATTCAGGTTAACAAGTCAGGTAAACAGTAACATTAACACTGTAACAATAACGCTGTAAGTACAATAGTGCAGTGAGCAAATGTGCAAGGAGTGGCAAGCTATAAAGAACTGCCAGTAGTGCAAAAAGTCAGATTAGCAGCCGTTTAGATTTAGGTTAACTATATGTTAGATTGACCATTTAACAGTCTAATGGCCAGGGGGACTAGACTACTGCGGAACCTGGTGGTCCTGCACCGCACACTGCAGTACCTCTTCCCAGAGGCTAGCAGAGTGAACAGTCCATGATGGGGGTGAGAGGGGTCCCCGATAATGTTCTTAGCATGGGATAGGCAGCGCTTCTGGCCAATGTCCTGAATGGAGGGAAGTGTAGTCCCGATTATTTTCTCTGCTGTCCTCGTTACCCTCCTCACACTACCCCAGTCGGTAGCGCTGCAGCCTCCACACCACACAGAGATACAGCTGGTCAGGATACTCTCTATGGTGCCCCTGTAGAATGTGATGAGGGAGGGTGGGGGCAGGTGGGCTCTCCTCATCCTCCGCAGGAAGTACAGGCGCTGCTGTGCCCTCTTAACCAGTGATGCAGTGTTCACGGACCAGGTGAGTTTGTTTGTAATGTGCACCCCTAGGAACTTGATACTGCTGACAACCTCCACAGCCTTGTTGTTGATGCAAAGTGGGGCATGGTTGGGCTGGTTTTTCCTAAAGTCGACACTCTCAGATGTATGTACATTTTTGTTTTTGTTTTTCTAAAGGAGTGTGAGCTAATAGGCTATGCTTATGCTCACAGTTTTCTGAATATGCATTTTGTTTTATCTTACTTTGTTTTCTGGTTTATGTAGCATCCTCATTTTCTTTTTCAAATTCTACTTTTTTTTTGTTTGAAGAAATCTTTTGACAACAATCAACCTTCCACTACTTGTAATTCATATTCAGAATAAACATAAATGACAACATATTGTCGCGGACCCCCTGGCAAGACATTTTTCACCCCCTGGGGATCCGTGGACCCCACTTTGGTACGCACTGCCTTAAATTATGTAACGGCATTATTTTTTCATAATCGGGTAATCGAACTTATTATTTTTTCCACCGTAACAATGTTGTTACCATTACTGACGGGCAAAAGCGGTGCAATACTTTGGCTGCAGAACCCCAATGCTGGCGTGACCCCACAAACCTGACGCTGTGTTCAGCGGTATAGTTTTCCGCTCCCCTCAGAGATATTTATTTCACGTCTTTTCGGATTATGTCACCATTTAAAATAGCGGACGTATCTGGGCCCAAGCTAGAACAGCACTCCTTCGAGCAGGCAAATCCCATTCAACTGGGGCTAACCGACGTCGAAGGCCCGCTCCGGAATATCAGGTGGGCCAAAGGGTTTGGCTCTCCTCCACCGACCTACCGCTGAGGGTGTAATCAAAGAAGCTGGCGCCTCGATTCCTTGGCCCATTCACTGTAAGGAAGATCATCAACCCCTCAGCGGTCCGTCTCCGCCTGCCTAGATCAATGAGGGTTCATCCCACCTTTCATGTTTCCCGGATTAAGCCCGTCCGCCAGAGCCCATTGGCACCTGAAACTCCTCCTCCTCCGGCCCCACGCATGCTGGATGGGGACCTGGTCTACACTGTTCGTCGCCTGCTCCGCTACCGACGCAGAGGACGTGGGCTCCACTACCTGGTCGACTGGGAGGGATATGGCCCGGAAGAGAGGTCGTGGATCCCCACCCGGCAGATCCTGGACCGTTCCCTCGTGAGAGAGTTCCACCAACGACACCTGGATCAACCAGCGCCGCGCCGTGGTCGTCCCCGAGGGCCTTCTGCACGGTCACCTCCGGACCCGCCCTCTGCCACCCCTTTGGATGCTGATGAGGGGGCTTCTGTCCATTCGGAGGAATTTTAGGTACTGTATTGTTTTGACTCTCTGTTTTTTGTCATGTTTTGTTTTTTCAGTTGCCTTGTGTCTCGTCACTGATCGTTGGATTGTTTATTCCTTTTTTTTGGGTTGTTGGAGACGTGTCTGTGGATTCAGTGACTGCCAAGGACTTCGGGTGACATGCCTTGGTTCCCTCTGGGTGACGTATTGGAATTTTTTTTTTAATTTTTTGCCTGTTTGGATTACTTTTGACTTCTGGTTTTTGCCCTTGGAATATCTGCATTTTTTTCTGCTTTTCCGTTTTTTCTGGAGCACATGTCGGCCTGCCCGTGGATTACTTTTTGATTTTGGGACTTCTGGAGCTGTCCCTTGAGGGGGGGGGTTCTGTCGTGATTGCTAACTAGAGTCACCTGGAGCTATCACGTGGACGTCCTCTGATTGGTTTATGTTCCCTTTTAAAGCACGCTACGCCGAGACCTCTTCGTCTGAGGATTACGTTTGTTCCCTGTATGACTCTCCTGATTACCTGTTCCGTCTTGATCTGTTTACCTGTTTCTGCCTGCCTCCGATCCGACCTGCTTCCGTCCCACGCTACGATCTTCTCTCCAGTCCCGGTAAACTTGACCTGCTGGACTTCCGCACTCCAATTGGCTACGTGTTCTGAAGCTGTCTTCACAGCTACGCTGCTGACGTCCGACAGCCATCGCGTCTCCCGCTAGCTCTGTACGCTTCCCTAAATAAAGAACTGTAATGAACGCTCTGGGGTTTCCTGTTCTGTTCTGGTCCTTCTGACAGGTCTACTCTCCCGTCCCAGCTGTCAACCTTTTTTGTCCCCGACCACATATACTCTCCTTTCCTGGCTTACGACTCGCTTACGACCCCGACCACGTTTTTGCTCTCCTGTCCCGGCTACTGACCCGGTTTTTCATTCCCAACACCGCCATCGCTCGTCACGGAAGATCCACTTCCGCGTTCAGAGCAACCTCCCCTCCATTCAGGACATTGGCCAGAAGCGCTGCCTATCCCGAAACAAGAACATCATTAGGGACCCCTCTCACCCCCATCAAGAGGTACTGCAGTGTGCCATGCAGGACCACCAGGTTCTGCAACAGCTTTGTCCCCCTGGCCATTAGACTGTTAAATGGTCAATATCACACATAGTGAGCCTACAGAGCTGCTAATCTGTACATCTGTTTGTTTTGGGTTTTTTTTGTCCTTGCACTACTAGCAGTTCTCTTATACCTAGCCACTCCTTTGCACATCTGTTCTCCTTTGCACTATCATACTCCAGTGTTATTGTTATTGTATAGTGACTCGTTTACCTGACTGCCCATTTTGCACATCTGGTTAGCTGCTCCTCTTTGCTCTACTGTGTAATACTATACATATCTATAATTATTTAGTGTATTATTAGTACTTCAATACTCCAACTCAATACAACATTTTATTTTTATCTGTACATTCAAGGTCAGATGTATCAACATTTCATTCTGTATACATGTGTAAAAGGATGACAATAAAGTATATCTGAATCTGAATCTGACCTGCTTCCCGTGTCCAGCAACCACCATATCGTGGGCGCAACACTTTCTCTTTCTTCCAATAAAACTTGTGAGAAAAGCAACGCAAGTGGGTCCTGTCTCCGTTCTGGTCCTGACAGAGACATCGTTTGATTAAGGGGTGTACAAATAAACGCGACTTGGGTTCATATTGTTTACAGCTGATTGGTATTTTATTACATTGTTTAATTTTTATTTTTGTAGCACTTCAAGTGTAAGGTAAATCTGTTGCTGGTGAGAAGCAATAAATACCGTATTTTCCGCACTATAAGGCGCACCGGGTTATAGGGCGCACCCCGAAAAAATAGTTTTTGGTCCTATTTTTGACATACATAAGACGCACCGGATTATAAGGCGCTACAATGGGAACGTGGACAAAAGAGTCAGATCATTCAGTCAAACTTATTACCCCCTTAACATTCCGAAAGCTTGCAAATACGTGTCGAGAACACGTGCGGATGCGGTGTCCGTACGATGTCACTCAAATGCATCGTTCCATCATTCGGAAGGTTGAAGTCTTGGGATTCAAGAAATGCCAACCATTCCTTAGTTTCTATTTTCTTTTTCGCTCGCAACTTTACTGTGCATATGACAATAAACACTTGGAATTGAGTTTAATTTAAAAATAGACACTCCATTCCATCCATTATCTGCACCGCTTATCACAGAAACATCGAGTTCAGTCTGAAACAAGATACAGGGATAATATAAAACCCGGAGTAGCTCACCGAAGTCGTTGTGTTCATAATTATGTGCAGCCAATGTCCTCTTGTACCCGTGAGTGTAGTAAATCCAGGAGAGTAAAATATTTACAAATACAGTACAGAATAGTAAAATACTGTTTCCTCCCCCGCCGTAGTTCGACCTAACATGCTATTCACATTCATCTTTTTCGGCCTATTGCAGGCTTTGTTTTGCCGTTCAAGCCAATGCCAGCCTGTAAATGATAAAAAGGATCCGCCCCTTGACCTCCGAATAACTTTAGCCAATAGTGATCGATTCAAATGATGATTGACACATTGGTTAGCCAATGAAACACCGGTAAATAAATCCCAGCATACACCGCGTACTACTTGGCGTTCGGGGGAAAATCGAGTCGGCGGCTGCAAGTTAGTTGGAAGACTTTGCGATTTATGTTGATCCATAAATAAGGCACACTGTATTATAAGGCGCATGGTCAGCTTTTGAAAAAAATAAAGGCTTTTAGGTGCACCTTATAGTGCGGAAAATACGGTATTACAAGGTTCTATAAGACTTTCTCTATTCAACTGACTCAAATACTGCATGCTCAGAAAATTTCAAATTATTTGAAATACAACTTTTTTTAAAGTAACGCAAATAGTTACTTTCCCTGGAAAATAGTTACTTTTACTATATAGCTATTCCGTTACTAACCTAGTAACTTTTGGGAAGAAGTAATGAGTAACTATAACGAATTACTTTTTCAAAGTAACGTGCCCAACACTGGTCGTGAGTGAGAGGACATTATACATTTTTTGTCTCCATGTGTTGCTGCACCATCTATGTTCACTGACTAGTAAAAACAACCGCCCATTTGTTGTCGTTGGCCAACGTCAACCTTGAGGTGCGAACACGCTCCAAGTTTTTAGTCCCTTGAGGAAGGTAGGCCGGGGCGAATGGGTTGATAAAAGGAGGAGGGGCAACTAGACGCTGCGAAGTCCATCTCAACTCGCTGATGGAAAAAGTCACAAGAACGAGGAGAAAGAAGCACAAGACACGCTCTGGCTTGGCGCCCTATCCAATTTGGAGAAGTTTGACAAGAGCAGATCAAGGTGCACCATTGCGCATGCACTTGATAAATACCAGCGAGGCCGTTGCAGCGGATGGGGAATTTCCTTGGAATCATAAGCAGGAAGGAGGTGAAAGGAGATAGAAAGTCTACATATTGATTGAAAGAAGCAGTGAGGAGGAGAAAGGATGCTCGGCTACATCACCGCGGAGTGAGTCGCGCACGCAAAACAGAAGAAAGTAGCCAGCTGGAGGTGCAACTGTTGGGTGCTTCCTGGCATTTTTACGCTCGCACGGTTCCTGACAAGGAACCACCACCCGGGTCCTTTCGCCGGTGGGGCTGCACATGACTTCCGCTCCTCTTTTTATGAATATAAATTGGAGAAGACATTGGATCTTGATTTATTTTTAACCTCCGGATTTACCCATCAGGATTAACGCACATTACGGTATGTTTATATCAGATTCTAAACTTTCTGGGGTGAACTTCTTTCCCCAAGTATCCTTTAACCAGCGTATAACATTTTGGGTTAAAAAAAAAAAAAAAAAAAAAAAAAACAGCGGTGCGAGCCATCAATGTGTAATTTACACTTTTCTATAGAAAAATGTATCAGTATTTTTTTCTTATTCTATCCAACTTTTTTTAGTAAAATGAAAATAGTTTTCCGACCTCATTTTCTTTTAAAAATGTGTAAGAAAACTTACATTCAATAGAAAGAATTTGATTGCTCATTTTGACAATTATTTTTTGCTAAAAAAAAGAAAATCATGTTAAAATGTAGTAAATAATGATTTTTTTGCCGTTTTTTATTTGCAGTGTTACCATTTTTCTTATTTTATTCTATTTTTTACTTGAATTGTTAATAGTTTCCCACCGCATTTTCTTTTAACACTGACAAAACACTTTAGTAGAATGAACTGATTGCTCATTTTGACGATTATCTTTTTACTAAAAAAATATAGTAAATTAAAGAATCTTTCAATGGGTCCATTTTTAATATAGTTTGTTTTCAACTAGAGGGGACCCTCAGATGTTTGAGGTTGGGTTCAGGTGAAGTTGCTGAATGATTGTACATAAAAAAATAAGCCTCCAATAAAGTTTGCTTTTTTATTGGGACGGGCTTAATTGTGCGCCATCCATCTACCCCATGGGTGTCAAACTCATTTGAGCTTGGGGGCAACATGGAAGAAAAAAACTCTCACTGGGGTGGACTAGTAGATGAGGGAGAGAGAGAGGGGGGGAGAGAGAGAGAGAGGGGAGAGAGAGAAAGAGAGGGGGGGAGAGAGAGAGAGAGGAGAGAGAGAGAGAGAACTAGGTTGACAGAGAAAGAGAGTGAGAAAAAAAACTAAACGTAAGAAATAAAAAAGAAAAAAAGAAGATGTAGAGAGAAATAAAGAAAAGGATAGAGAGAGGATAGAGACACAATGAGAGAGAGAAAAAGAAAGAAGACAAGAAAGAAAGACAGAAAATACAGATATGGAGAAAGAGAGATAAAGGAAGAAACAGAGGGAGTGAAATAGAGACATAGAAAATGAAAGAGAGAGAAAAAACAGTGAAAAGGAGCGAAAGTAATGCAGCTCAAGTTGCTTTGCAAGTGACGCCTGGCTTTGTCAACATCAAGTGGGAATACTTCCAACTGCTGACGATTTTTTTCTTGTGCTTCTCTGGATTTTGTCTCACGGGCCAAACTAAGAACCTAGGCGGGCCTGTTCCAGCACTGGGGCCACATGTTTGATACCTATGATCGATCTTTCATAGGTTTTTTTTTAGAGGTCATTTTAATACATTTAAAGCGGTGGTCTCAAACTCACAGCCCTCACCAATTGCGTCCATCAGAATGTTTTTAGGCCTTAATATGAAAGTTCAAGGGACAGTGTGTATTAGTTGAGCACTAAGTGACACTGTATTCTATCTTGCAACAGAAATTGAGTACAAAAAATCAAAAGGAGGTATACAAGCTACAGACACTCAAAGTAGAATTTTCTTGTCCAGCCTTTTGGCAGGATTTTGTTTTTTTCAGGTACCCGCAATAGCAAGATGGCGGGCACATATGCACCATCTTGAGCCCCATCCCTCCAGATGGGGCTCAAGTTATACAAAATGAATAGAAATATCTTGACTTATGGGTATTTGAATACTTTGGTCCAAGTATTTTGCTAATGATTTATATCAATATTCTTTTTTTTAATTAACTACATTTTTCACCACTAATAGCCATTGAATAATACACACTGTCTTTATTGCAGCCATGGGAGATAACGGATTAATTTATAACAGCTTGATTAAAAATAAGCTGAAAATAAATCAATGTTTTTGATATTGGTGAACAGTTTTTACCAGTACTTTTTTTGTGGAGAACCCTATTTGGCCCAACCTCACCCGAGCTCCAGCGGCCCCCAACTGAATTAAGTCTGAGACACCTGATTCAGTACATCTGCTGGAGTAAAGCGGGGGTGGTGATAATATTTTTGTTTGGGATGCTAAGTATGATTGTCCGTTTGTTTGTGTGTCTGTCCACCGAAGAAAAGGGGGAGGGAGTCTAGATATGATCATCATTCACAGGTAGTCAGCTAGGTGACCCTAGCTGGCTTAGCACGTTTGGTTTTCTTGACTCAGCATTTCTTTCACAGAAAGACATTCCACTTTCCCAAGCCAGAATGACATTGAATATCAACATCATTTTTATAGGCTGTCAGGTGGGTTACTGTGAAAACTGCACCCCCAAAAAAGCTGACTAGGCATTTTTTGTTTTACTGACTCAACAGCTTTCCCAGAAAGACATTCTGCTCTTCCAGACCAGAACAAGTTTGTCCAGGATCACAATCTCTTTTCAAAGAGCAATACATATATTTTAGGAAAGAGTTCAGAAAAAACACCAAGCTTTTTTTCGGCGCATTTTATTTCTCTGTGTGACATGAGGTGATCTGATAAAATTTATGAAAAAAATAATAATGCCAGGGCCTGTGTGCCATATAAACAAATATACCACTTTAAACCTGTCTCCCTCCCACAGTTACTTAAGATCATTGAGGCTCATTTTGACTTTCATTTTTTTAAAAATAATGGTTTCAAAACAAGATGAAAGCAGAGTTATTTTGTAAAAATGTCACAAAAAAAAACTACAAACGACAAGTTTATGGCTGCACAGTTGGCACGTTTGGGGCACAGGAGCGTGCTCCGCCCACCCCTAATGCTCACCTAAACAAATTGCTCTGTGTGTTTACCTAGCATTTTTGGATAATAACACTTTGTGATGCAGAATTTTATAAAGAAGTATCTCAACAGTGAACATACATTATTTAATGAGTTTCCATATAAAGGATGATTTAGTGATATACAACAAGACTGTAGGTAAGACTATGCCTTTTTTATACTCAGCCAAACAGCTCTTATTGTTAGCTTTGCAATGGATATGCATGCACCTAATTAAACTTCAAACTCAACAAAAATCGGACCATCGCAGAGAAAATTTGCTTGTTTCGCATTTTATCTCCGAGTTATATGTACTCATGAAAAGAGCCATATATATTAGTTGCGAGCCATAGGCTCCCAACCACTGCTCTAATGGCTTACAGCCATTCCAATTTTATACCATAAGTGTTCTAGGAGTTTTTCACGGCAAATGAAACTCCTTTCATCTTATCTTTTCCTGCAGCTATCCACGAGCAAGAGAAGGGTAACATCCTCGTGCCCCCTCGTGAACTATGAAGGCGCAGCGCGTGCGTGTCAGTGCCGGACTACTGCTTCTGCTGCTTCTCACGTGCACACTCGTCGGAGCGACGCCGACGTCGAGATCGCGCGCCCGCACCGCGTCCAAGCTGTTGAGGCGCCTGGAAGAACTGAGCCGCGGCACCGAGACCACAACCAGGATGGCGAGAATACTTGAAGAAAGGACGACCGCGGCGGCCGAAGTCCACTGGAGACGCAGGGCGAGCACCGCAACTACGACGCCCCTGGTGGAAGTGTTAGATTCACGGAGATTGAAAACGAGCAGAAGAGATGCCCCAGTCGGTGAGTGAACCACAATTTATTTCCTGCATGTTCCTAAAAAGTTGCATCATAGTCATATACATGATCATATGTTGCGTGCAAACCTGGCCCAAAAATCCAGGGAACCAGGGAACCCAGTTGAGGTTCCAGTTAGATTAGATCCAAAGGCCACCGCATAAATAACAGCTTGCCTTAAATACCGTTTTTTCTGGACTTTAAGGCGCATCCGAAAAGAGTAAATTGGCCAGATATCAGAAGTGTTCCTTATCAGTGTTCGCTGCGTTACTGAAAAAAAGTAACTTGTTACTCCTTTTAAAAAGTAATTACCAGTACATTTGCCCCCAGATTACAGACACCCAAAAGTAGTGTGTTACTTTGAAAATAACTACATTGCAAAAGTTACCGTATATACTCACATTGAAGCAGACCCCTAAGACTGCAGTGAAATAGCCACATAATAATAGAAACAGAAGAAAATTTGTGCACCAACCAGTGGAAGCAGTAAAGCCTTCATATTTCTTTGCCTAGGTTGTGAAATCTTAAAAGCTTGCAAACAAACACTTAGCCGAGACACTCCATATCCATATTTATTTTGGCTATAGACCACTCGAAGATTTACTTCCCCATTTCTACGCCCTGCCCAAGGTGTTTTTTCTTTTCTTTTTCTCATGAAGAAGACAGAAATTTAGCACACTTTGACTGTAAATTCTGTGCTCATGTTTGCCCCGTGGGTTCAGTTGGTTTGTTGTTCCCGTATAAGTCACGCCGCACCCTGACGTGCTGCCTATTATTCGCTACAGGAGACACACAACAAAATATGCTCAAATAAACTGATCCCTGATTTCAGTACTTTTTATACTAGTAAATACAGCTTGGGAGAGTATCTCCATGATGACAAATTCAGTGTCCTCATATTCTGTGCTTTAGATAGCACCATCATAGTAGGTGTCATTTGAAGGTATATATAAACTTCCCTGTGAGGACTAAAATTTTGGAGTTACAATTGCCAAGTAAAGGACGTTGTCACTAATGATATGCCCTTTGAAAGTAGTAGCACTTGAATGAGCATTTGAGTTAAAACAAATATAAATAATGATGACAGAAGAATATACCCATTACTTTTTACAAGGGTGATTTATTGCTGTGCAAAACCGGCAATGTCCTTAGCCCAATTTGGATTATCACATCTGTTTTGAAGAAGAAAGAAGAGGGCAATGTTCATCTACACTACATTTAATAACACTATTTTATCAGTAACACGTTACAGTACTCGTATCAGAGAAAAGTAAGTACATTCCAGAATAGTGTCCCTTTGAAACGTGGTAGTCCTTATAACCCAGTGTGTCTTAACAAATACTGAACATGGTGGATAAGATTGGAAATCGAACAGTATTGATAGCTGAGCCTTACTAAAACATTGCATGCAACGGCATTTAAAACAGAGTTGTGGCGGCACCAGCGGTACAAATTACATACAAAAAGGAATTTGACCTTATTTCATTATCAAACCATTTGTACTCACTGTGCCAGAAAAGAATGTTAGAAAGACTTTCAACAAAATATTATGCAAGCTCTTTTATGTACTTATGCGCATTAAACCCCAACGTTCTTGATGCACAGGTGAAGAATGCAGAACAAAATCAGTGTTTCTGGCACAGTGAGTAAAAATAGTGTGATAATGAGATACGATCTAGTGCCTTTAGTATGACTTTTGTATTACTAGTGGCCTGGTGGTTAAGTGCCGAGGCTCTCATTGCCTTAACCCGGGGTTAAATTCCCGTTGCATATGATATTAAGCGATTTTGGTCACGGACAATTATTGGCTAATCAATCATTGCACTAAAATATAGCATGTTGCGGTTATAAACTAATAAACACGGTGACTCTTTCAGGCGCCGTATATGCTAGTGTGCCTTGTGTTTGAAAAATATGACAAAAGACTATTTGTCATGGGTTTGCCTTAAAATGTGGTGCGCCTAATAGTGAAGAAAATACGATACATGGATCCCACATTTCCAAACCAAATTAATTCATCAGCCAACATTTATCTGAAGTTTTAGAACAGTGATGTCAAACATAAGGCCAGCGGGCCGCATTCGGCCCGCCAACGGATTTCATCCGGCCCGCGAGACATTGCTGAGAAGAACACAACAGATTAATGAGCAACAATGACCTTAAGTTTTAAATATGTCCGCTGGTATCCCACTAAAGCCACACATCACTCCAATCCACCCACTGTAGCTGTCTTGATTCTTTGCACGTGACGTCACGTTGCCTTCCCTGGCAAAATAGGAGCTATGACGGATGGCAAAAAGCACTTTAGCAGACAGCACGTGAATGAGCATTTACCAATAATGATGACAGAAGAATATACACATTACTATTTACAAGGGTAATTTATTGCTGTGCAAAACCGGCAATGTCCTTAGCCCGATTTGGATCATCGCATCTGTTTTGATGAAGACAGAAGAGGGCAATGTTCATCTGCAAATCACAAGGAGGCACTCGCAGCCCTTAAACCATACGTGTCAAACTCACGACCCGCTGGCCCCATCCAGCCCGGCGTATATTTGTATCCGGCCTGTGAAATCATTTTATATACACCTACTATGATTGCCCAGCAGAAAACTCAGAAACTACTGGTGCCATAATGCAGTGCTTCAGCTGCCTTGTTGCTGCAAGACCTCTCGAAAACGTTCACGCATCAATCGAGATAGCTGTAGCCTGAAGAGCGCAGTCACTTTTGGAACATATCTACTGACAAACAACAAGTTTTTAGCATCAGGAAGCGAAGACGTGACGACCAGGGCCGAGCTTTGAACTAGTAGGATGTAACGAAAGACTAAACAGAGAAAAGCACGGTAACGTTTCTGTTGCTGTGGATTACGCGTATGCGAAACGATCTCTATGGCCAAGCAAAAAGTTTATTTGGAAAAACGAAACGTTTCAAAACCGATGGGAGGCGGGATATATGTTTACTTACATTAATGGTAAACCCATGTGCTAATATGGCCGTAATTGAGGAATATAATGTAAAACGGCACTGTGAGACAAAACATCAGGATAAGCTGGATAATTTGAACGCAGAGCAGAAGATACTGAATGTTTAAGAGTTAAAGAAGAATATGAAGATCCATTAGATTTTTTTCACCGAACAAAATCCCAAAGTGAATAGCCCTTTTTTCCCCCCACATTTCCTTTTTTTTCACTTTTACATTTGTATAGTTTCGACAGGAGACATTTTTACGGAGAGCAAAGTATTTTAAGTGATTTAATGTTTAAGTTTTATCCTGTTCATCCTGCAACCAAAGGTGCAGTTTGAGTTTTGGCCCTCTGTACAATTGAGTTTGACATCCCTGCCTTAAACTATTCCAGGATTTGCAGCGAGCATTTTTAAAAAGGTACGTTTGATGTATTACAGATCATTTTTATGTCAATTAGGCGCGAGTGTTGTGGCTAACATCGACTCGGCAGCAGAAGAATCCCGTGCCCCCATAACGAACGTGAACCCGTCCGTTTCAATGCTTCGCAGAACTGTGTTTCTGACGGAGCGAGTATTACGATCGTAGTCTGGATAATGTTGATTGGCCTCATATAAACAACAAAAAACGGGGGCAATATCCCGCAGAGAAGTGAAATGCAGCCACAACGAGTCACGACAAATACACTCAATGCAGCGACTGTAGCTGAAATAAAAATGATAAACAATTTGAGCAGCTTTCGGTTACAGTCGACAGTAGACTAGATAAAACAAATTATCACACAGAGTTAACGTTAGTGTTTTACCTTAGCAATAAAGAGGTGCCTCCCCGCGTCAGTGAGCAACACTTACTGGTACCCATCTAGACTTTAATAAGCTTTTAGTTTAGCACTGGTGTATGGGAATACTCTATTTGGTACAGAATGTGTGGAATGAAATCCGGCAGACTGGACGATTTGTTTGGATATCTGAATATGTCAGGAGGAAGAAGGTATTGGTCGATAGCTAGTCCTGCTAGTGCTATCCTTAGTTTTGCTAAATAGGGCTTTTTGTGCTTTCTGACAAGGTGAGCAACCTCATCCAACAGCTGCACAATATTGGTTTGGCTAGTCATTGCTAATGGTGCTGAATAGTGTAGCTATTTTGTTGTTGTTGTCTACTGTTCACTGGCCTCACCCACTGTTTACTACAGTTTGCTGCCATCTGTCAAGGTGTCGTCACGTGGTTAGGTCACACTAATATGCTGACTACAATTTATCAACCAGAAAACATTTGAGCAAACACCCATCCTGATGTTATTTGATTTAAATTAAAAGTCATGGATGCACTGTTTGATACAATTCGATTAGATATCTCTCTTAACCGCAACATTTGCTACTAAAATTTGCTTTTTATTCCCAGTGATTGGAAATGATCTGTGATTACCTGGGTTAAAAAAAAAATCAAGAAATAGCACCTGGGTGTTTTTGCAGAAGTTTAAAGAAACTTAAACTCCTTTTTCTATAACATGTATAAAATATAACAAGAATGTTCCCAACTAAAAATCAACATGTTCATGAATTTTCTTTTTGAATTAAAGCAGAAAAAAGACGAGCAAATACTTACATCAATCGTTTAAATTATTTGCACTTAAATCAGTGTTTGTGTACCATTTTAGTCACTTTCCAGTGTTCATGAGTTTCTCAAAATTAAATAATTTTTAGTGGAAATTTATTCAACTGTTGTTTTCCTTTTTTGTGCAGATAATAAACACTACAAGACATTAAATCTAAGTGAAGACAAGAAAAAACTTTGATAGTTTTATAATAAAATCATACACTCCTGAATCATTCTTGTAATTTATTTGTGAGCCTACAAAAATCCTGGCCCTACAGCTTTTTGTACTCTTAATTTACTGGTCAAGCCCCTCAGAGGTACCCTTTTTCTACCATGTGGCTTAAGCCAAAATCAGTTTGGTACCCGTGCTTTAGACACAAGCAGGTGTGTAGAGGTTTGTGGGCGTGTCTAGGTCTGAAACTAGACCCCACTCCTCCATCAATTGAGTAATGTTACTACACACTCAAACATGGTTGTTATATCGCATCTTTGTTACACCAAACTCAACTCCCGGTTGTGTGGCCGCAATCATTTTCACGCCACGAGTCGTTCTATTGGGTACAAAATAATGGTCGACATGTTAACTGTCCTATTAGATTTTTACTAATTATTCTCCATTCTCCTCAATCTTCTTTGACAACTTGAAAAAGAAGGCTTACCTTTTAACTGATTCAATTGTGTCCAATTTTGGAAAGTTTGTTCTGGGAACAAAATATTAGCACAAGAAAATTAATTTGAAAAATACTATCCTTCAAGTTGGGAATGCTAAGTGCAAGGTTTCAAGTGTCGCCTGCGGTATTGTAACCGTGTGGGTTTGGCGAGATTGCGGCGGATTCTTTGGAAAACCACCAAGATTATTGGATATGATAATCAATCAAGCAATAAACACAGGAATGATCCTTAATTACTTGACAGGATTTCCCCATTTGAACTTTGAAAAAAAAAATCCCTTACAAGAATGTTTATGCCGGTGTTCTGCAGAAACGTCCTACCCTGTCGAGACGTCCTACCGTCTGGATCTGACAATTCCCCCTCCCAAGCAAGTTTATTTTCTTTTTAATCAAGTAAAACTAGCAACACTGAATTATAACAAAAATAACTTTTACTGATGACATAAAAAGGTTGTTCGCATGCATTCATACACTGCATGAATACCATAGTCAACAAAGCTATCACAGGAAAAACAAGCCAGGCTTGTAAGCTACATCAGAAAACTCCATTTTGAAGCAGGGAAAGGGTCAAATAAGACTAAATGAAAATGAAACCTATAAGTACTTAACCAGACTGTTTTCGGGGGTGCTTAATACCCCCAAATTATACCTATGCACCCCCAAGAATGATAGCATGTTTAAAAGATAGGATTGGCTTAAATATGATTTAAAATACTACATATAAAAGTAGAACAAAACAAAAGATGTGAAGATAGCAGCTGCCTTGAAATAGTTAAGTCCATTTGATTCCTCACACCGCTCTCGCCCCCTCCCCGCTCCTCTTCCGGAATTGTAAAGTGTTCAATAGAATACATCATTGTCTTATAATTTCCATACTTCTTTTCTGTATGAGTATGGGTGTGTGTACTCCATTAGAAATAAATGAGTAAAAACTGGGCATGGCGTAGTAATAGTGTTTCTACAAACCACAAAGTAAAATGTGGTGTTCACAAGTAGGAAGTGTCACTCCTCAACAGATCCTAACCCACTTTAAAGTTGTAATATTCGACCACTAGATATTTGTTTTGTTTGTTTTTACTGAATGAAGGTTTTTGTACCACTAGGAGGCACTGAATATTACACACTGTCCATTAAAGTGAATTGAAAAATCCATCCAGACACTCTAGGTGCTCAACAACCCCAACCCTGAATGTGTCATCGCTTTCAAAGGCGCATATGATAGGACGAAAACTTGTTAATTTCCTGGATACGTGCTCATGCGCACTAGGCATTGGTAGGACGTCTTGATGGGAAGAAAGAGAACACAGGCCAACTAAAACGATTGGAATAGACGCCAGTTTTCTAGCAAATCTTGAGTCATTAAAACAGATGTCAATTCATGGGGGGATCAGAAATGCCAAGTCAAAAAAAAGAGAAAAACGCTACAGTCATCTTCAGCTACTTGTTGTGAGTGGTACTTAGCTTTTCAGCAGATCAGGGGTGGCAATTTATTTTGCAAAGGTGACCTTGTTTGCAAGCCAACAGGCTAATCATCTATTTCTCCTGATTATTTATAAAGTAATTTAAAAAAGTTAACATCTGGCTTTCAATAAATATGCATGGATATGGTACAGAGTATTTGTTGTTAGTCAGACCATGGAAATTGCATTACCAAATAATGGAAGCTGTTTAAAAAACTTTGATAAATCATTTGTTTAAAAAAAAAAAAAAACACTCTTGGAAGGATTACAGTTCCGATCTAAAAGAAAATAATTGTCATTTGTCTATATGCATCACCAAGGTTTAGTGTACCATGCCAACTCATAAACTGTAATTCAATTTTTTTCATTTAATTCCTAACGTCCTCGATTTCGTCTTTTTCAGCAGTCACATTCTCGAGGGATCACAGGATAAAGGACAAATACCTGAAACACATCACAGGTGAGTCTTCCCTGAATGGAATGTGCACTACATAGCATCAGACGTGCTGTTTGAAATATGCATAAGATCTAAAACAGACATTGACCGTTTTGTTTTTTTTAATATACAACATGTTACAGGTCCCCTTTACTTCAGTCCCAAGTGCAGAAAGCACGTGTACCATGTGTACCACCAGACTAGGGACTGCACCATCCCCGCATGTAAGTCAGCTAGTTGCCTTAGTAATGATCAAAAGCAGGCTCACTGTTAAAAGCTCCCAAGATGTCCTTAATGGTGTCTCAACTTTCTCTGTTTTTGCAGATTTCAAAAGATGTGCGCGGCTTCTCACGCGTCTCGCTGGCAGCCCTATGTGCACAGGGGGTTAACGTGAGCAAGGTAGGAATCATCCACTCTGTTGAATAAATACAAGTAAAGCACGCTCAGTAGTTGTCATACCAAGAGTGGTGAGATTTGTGTTGAAGTTTGGACAAATGTTTTTAAGTTCAAAATTTAGTATCCCGGTCTTTCCAGGTCTGAAATCGGATTCCAATGATATAACAATAGCAAAAACATCACACTAGTTACTTCTCTGCTGTTGTTCAAAAACTCATTTCAAGTCATTTCAAGACAGATGGTGTAAAAACACACTGCATTATTTTCCAAGTGCTTGTTTTAGTTGCAAACACTATTTTGGTTTTGTCCAGAGTTGGCTGTGGTGGCAAAACCCCCTCTACAGAGAAGTGGTATGCCAAGAGAGAAGCGTAACTGATTAGTGGCATCAGGGCCATGCTTAATCGGTTTCGGCAACCATGCCCTTTTAACTGATCTGAGACAGTGGAATTTTTTCATTGATATTTGTTTGATAAAGAATCTCACTTAAAGAATTACACTAAGGTAACACATTATGTGGAAAACTGTTACCGGTAATTAGGACTGACCTAAGGGACAGTGTGTGATATTTTGTGCTTCCTTGTGGTACAAAAACTTTCATTCAGTAAAAAACATGAATTTGCATACTAGGCAATAATAAATGAACTAATATAAACATGTTAATTTAAAAAAAAAAAAATCTTAGGTCAAGAAATTTGTATTTCTTTTACATTGGGATATCCATACCTACGGTCGTCACTATGTCTGGCAATTTTCTGTTAAATGGAATCACCAGTTTTGGGCAAGCCCTCACTCAGACATTTTATTCTGTAGAAAAAAACTCAGATCACAAACATGAAACAATCGTGAGGTCATTACAAAGTGCAACATATTGGCATTCAGAAACACAAAAGAAATTAAGAAAATACAGTGCAATAGTCAGTAAATGTTACTTTTAAAGAGCAAGTGCAGGGAAATAAATATCGAATCACTCAACTTTGAGGAAAAAATATGGAATCAGTTTATTTTGTGAAGAAAATTAGGATTCCTTTCCTTAATTGGGCACCTGGATTAGTCAGCAGTCAGAAACAGTCCAGTTATCACAGCTTGGAGTGGTCCTTGACTAAGTGGATTGGCAAGAATCATGGCTCCAATAAGAGAGATGTCGCTTGAGACCAAAGACAGGATAATCAAACTTTTTGAAGAAGGTTACCTCTACTCGTATGGTTGCCAAAGATGTAAGCTGTTCAGTCACCTTTATTGAAGATTTGTACCAAGTAAAAACAGCATGGGAAGGTTGTTAAAGTCAAGCGTACTGGAAGGTCAAGAAAGACATGTAGGTGTCAACAACTAAAGCCTAAAGACGACAATGCATCATGCCACAGGGCAAAAACTGTAAGAGCCTTCCTTGGAGAAAGACACATCCAGTCAATGTCATGGCCTGCAAATAGCCCAGATCTCAATTCAGTTGAAAACCTGTGGTGGAAATTGAAAAAAAAAAAAATGTCTACAGCAAGGCTCCGACTTGCAAAGATGATCAGGCAACTGCAAAGAGAGTTGGCACAAGATTGATGAGGAATACTGTTTGTCATTCATCAAGTCCATGCCTCAGAGACTGCAAGCGAACGTAAAAGCCAAAGGTGGTGCAAATAAATATTAGTGATATATATTTTGATTGCTCTTTCTTTGTCTGTTTTTCATGATTCTATATTTTTTCCTCCAATGGAGTGATTCCATATTTATTTCCCTGCGCTTGCTCTATAAATGTAACATTTACTGACCATTGAAATGTTGTTTTCTTAAATTATTTTAGTGTTTCTGAATGCAAATATGTTGCACTTACGATTGTTACATGCTTGTGATCTGGGTTTTCTTCTACAGAATAAAATGTGTTATGAGGGCTTGCCCAAAACTGGTGATTCCATACTTTTAGCTAGGGGTTGTCGAATCCATCAATAAACATTTTGTAGGATGTGTATAACACATGGAACTTAGTACAGTACTATGAATAGTTATCTAATACCATGAAAAAAATAAAGGATGCAAAAATATAATTGAGGTCAGGGTAAACGGTCTTGTGGAGACCATCTGATTCTAATTACTCAACATTTAAAACTCATGTTAACATACATTACCTTCAAATGAATGTAGCTGGTCGAGAATCAATTAGCTTACTGCAGTAAACATTCAATTTTGTGTTTTCTTGATTCAAAGGATTTGTATTCCACTTAAACGATTGAGTATGTCTCCTGTTTGAGACCGGGTGGAAATATTTATTAGCCTGGAGAGGGAAGGGTGCCACAAGGCTGTACTTGCCAAAGACAGACCACAGGAAATGTGGTTAAGGGAACCACCAGACCCACCCATCCATCCATGTAATATTTGCTATGAGGTTGGAAAAAGGATTGATGTGACTACAATATTCTTGACTGAACCTATTGGGTGCAAGGTTTGAATTCCTTCATCTGTTCCAATATGCAGTCTGAAAGAAAAAAAAGTTATAAATCAAGCACATTTGTAAGAACCTGGAACTTGATCAATCACACAGAATCAGTTACATAAGTGCACTTTTTCTTCACTGAAGGATCAACAGGTGTTGAGTCAAAACAGCAGTATCGCAAGGGAAATGTGAGAACCTATGACTTCAGACAAAAAAAATTGAAATAAGCATTACATATTTTCGCTTTCCTCTTTATTTTACAGGTCTGAATTAACACCTGCTATCCAGAACTCGAATGGTCACGTTTGGGGAATGTGCTTTGACCATCGGGAGAGCCGTCGGAAAAACAGTGTTTTTTGAACTCAGGCTTAACAAGTGCCCTTCTACTGAAGTTTACCGACAATATGGACGCTGCTGGAAAAATAAAATAATTGTTGACAAATAAAGGCAATGGGACGTAGAACCCTTTTCAAGTTCATTGGAATCCTCACAAAGATCAGTGGAAAGACCCGAGGATCATGCTTGAGACGAAAGGACGAGGACTCTGAGTGGCCGTGAACGCTTATGCGATACACCAAGCATGGTGGCAAGTTGCAGATCATTCCGTCGATATTTATATATTTTAAAGAAAAAAATTGGACTGGAGGCTGCGACCACGTCAATGTTTGTGTGTAAATTATGTTAAGCAAAACCAGAAAAGGCTGTCAACCATACAAAGCGGTATATACATCATATATAAAGATACAAAAGCAAGATATATTTAAATAAATTATATAATTGTTAGTAAAGTGACGGGTCCTTGTGATGTTTTTACTGTTTTTTTTACCTCGCTGCCGACAATGTGTGGAATGCTGATGAACACATGACTGCTAAGTGCGGTGGCAATGGCTCCGCCGTACAGCTCCGTGTCAAATAGCTTTTTTGGGTGTCGAGTTTTCATTCCTACAGTGTTCATAAAGCTTTTTTCATGGCCATATTCCAGCACTTTTTAAGAACTTTCAAGGCCAATGTTTCCAGTACCTTCAAAGGAAGAAATCCAGCGCTGATTAAAAGAACTCTTGTTGTTGTTAATTTTGATGACTAAAATAAAGTCGCTATCATGCTAGCACATACTTTGTGCTATTTTGAACTGGGCCTATCTATGAGTCAATGGGCTGCTATAAACTGACACAAAATCTGCCGTTCTGCTTCTAAAATGCACGTGCAGCTTGGGTGAGTCACACATGTTTACAAACACAGGAAAGGCTCTACAGGTGTTGGGTAATAATTTAGTTCAATATGGAAGACAAAATAAGAATTAGCCAATTTAATTATATTGATTTCTCCAAAGAAGAGTGAATTTGTCTAAGATACTCCTTATCTTTTGCTTTTTATCTTACTTATTTTAATTTATATTTTCTTCGTATTTTCCAGGGGATCTGTGTCCAAACTATTTAAAACAAAATGCAAAAAAACAAACTATTTACAATGTTATCATTTATTTATAGCATTGAAGAGATATTTGTAATTTATATTTTATTGCAATTCATTTACAGGGATTTTGTCTTGTTGTTCAACTTTATATTTTATCAGTGTATAAAAACCTAATTGTTTTGTATTTTACTATTTTTTTGTAGATCTGTGAATATTTTAGTTTATATTTCATGTGTTTTGCAAGGATCCCCTGACAAACATATCAAATGACTTAATAGTAAATAATTTGATGCGTAGTTTTACTATTATTGCTCTAATATATCATTAAAAAAAATCTGAGGTGTCGTGAGAACCACAAGTGCCGGTTTTCTAAATAGAGCTTTCCTCTTGGGTGCAACCAGTAGGGGGCGGTAACATTTCATATGACAACGCCACAACCAGAGCAGGCATGACATCATTCTCACACACTTTAACAAAAACATTATCTTAATTTATTGCGTGGTCAACAAAGTCAGAAAGCCAAGAAAAATGACAATAGTTACAAGCATTTTCAAGCATTTCACTGAAACCTTAAGCATTTTCAAGGATTTTAAGCACCTGTAAAAACCCTGTTCCTATTTATCCTTCCCCCTAGCACAATCTAGCACTGTTCATTCAAGGTTTATTACTGGGACTTTTCCATACCTCTTGACTTGGCTTGAGTTGAAATACATGTCCAGTTCTCGACTTCACAAATTCCCTTTCGTCGTTTGTCGTTTTCCTTGGAACACCATGGTTATAAAAACTTTCATAAGGGACAGGCGATAATTTAACATACAGTAGATGATCACGTCACACTCCGACTGACAGTTTCAAAAAAAGCAGCAAGAGTCCGCCAGGAATTACACATTGTCTGCAGAACCCGGAGCAATGCAGCTGCACTCATGAATAAATAGCAACAAACACAAATTGGGTATATTGGGGTTCTTGAAAACAAGGAGCAGAAAAAAAGTTATGTTGTTTCATGGCAACCACTTTTGTACTCAACAAATTACAACTTCAATTCCGCACGCTAAGTGCTTCCGGCATTATCCATGTCAAATGAGATTTACATGCAGTGTATGATCTGAGGACCATAAAATTAAATGCGGTGACGTGACGTATGGCTATTTATCTTTTAATGTGGATGATTATCTGAAACACATTTAATGTGGGGACAAGAATTTTGAATACAACCACCAATTTTGGTATATTTGGATTGTAAGTTGGGTTTCATAATAAACCTAAAATGCTTTCCAACCTTTGCATTTCAGACATCCAGCCCTTCAGTATCGCACAGCAATTTGTGCCAAAAACAGTTTGACGTGCACTGAAAACAATTTGGTTTTCCTCTCCACCAGGTGTGATATGACCTAAGGGGCTATTAAGTTTCAAAACAATATAATTTTTTGTTGGATTTGTTCTGTAAACACAAAAGATAAGATTAGTTACAGCAATAAAGAGCGGATGTTGAGACAAGAGTGATGGCATCAATCCGCAACCCGAGGTTGTGCCATTTCAAATCGAATTCTACTGATTGAAAGATGCCAGGAGGAGTTATAATTTTTACTACCATATTTGAGGATAAATTTGGACATGATGGAGGTCAAAACGGGCCGAGTGATGAAATCAAATGTGTTTTTGAATGACTTGTAGGGCCAAATGGAAATGTTCTTTATTTTTATTCAGGACTGATTTGGTGCCAAGGAGGAAATTAGTTTTTTCCACTGATGAGTTCAAGAAAGCTGAAGTAAAGACAGGTTGATGAGAGAAACATATTAGGGATGGGAGAAAAGGAGGTACCGTGCTACCCAAAATAATAGCAGTGCAATGTGACAAACCAGGATATCTCTGGTTTTTAGTATATTTTTTAATTGTTACATGCCAGACAAGTTACCGGTAGGTGCAATAGATTCTCAGAAAACAAACAAACCTAGCATTCATAACAGGCACCCTCCGAGTGTCACGAGGTGGAACCGGACCAGAACAGAACGGAAAAGGTGTAATGAGCCAGCACCCGCAAAACCCACAACCCAGCCTTAAGTAGCACACACGCAATTAGCTGAACTGCTTCAGCTGGTGCAGAGCCCCCCCTTTAAGGGACAGCTCCTGAGGGCCCTAAAAGAAAAATTGTTACTTCGCACCCCGGAATGGTTCAACGCTCTCGATTGGCGCAACCCCGCTCCCTCCTCCGAACACGCAGGAACGGGGAGAGGCAGGCGCCATCGGCGTCGGACGGATCGGACTCGGCGCTCGGTAGGGGGGGGTCGGACAGGCCATCGGCAGCGGAGTCGGAATGGGTCGACGCTCTCGATTGGGGCAACCCAGCTCCCTCCTCCGAACACGCAGAAACGAGGAGAGGCAGGCGCCATCGGACGACCGGACTCGGCGCTCGGCAGGGGGGGTCCGGCGGGCAAACTGGACAGGCGAAAACAGACAGGCAGACAGGATAGGCGAAAACAGGACAGGCAGAACCGGCAAACAGGACCGAATCAGGACAGGCGAAAACAGGACAGGCAGAACCGGCAAACAGGACAGAATCAGAACCGGCTAACAGGACAGACGGAATCAGAACAGGCAAAACAGGAGAGTCAGAATCAGGACAGGCAAAACAGGAGAGTCGGAATCAGGACCGGCAAAACAGGAGAGTCGGAATCAGGACAGGCAGAATCAGAACCGGACAGAATCAGGACAGGCAGAATCAGAACCGAACAGAATCAGAACAGGCAAACAGGACAGAATCAGAACAGGCAGAATCAGGACCGGCAAACAGGACAGGACAGGCAGAATCTGAACAGGCAGAATCAGAACAGAAAAACAGGACAGAATCAGAACAGGCAAAACAGGAGAGTCGGAATCAGGACAGGCAGAATCAGGACAGGCAGAATCAGAACAGGCAAACAGGACAGAATCAGTACAGGCAAAACAGGAGAGTCGGAATCAGGACAGGCAGAATCAGGACAGGCAGAATCAGGACCGGCAGAATCAGAACCGGCAAAACAGGAGAGTCGGAATCAGAACAGGCAAACAGAGGAGTCGGAATCATAACAGGCAGAATCAGAACAGGCAAACAGGAGAGTCGGAATCAGAACAGGCAGAATCAGAACAGGTAGAATTAGAACAGGCAGAATCAGGGCAGGCAGCGGAGTCGGACTGGCAGGCAGCGGAGTCGGACTGGCAGGCAGCGGAATCGGACTGGCAGGCAGCGGAGTCGGACTCGCAGGCAGGGGAGTCGGACTGGCAGGCTGGAGAGTCGAACAGGCAGGCTGGAGAGTCGGACAGGCCGGCGTCAAATCTTCCCGGGGCAATACCCAAAACCCCCCTCGCAACCCCGGGATGGGTCGACGCTCTCGATTGGGGCAATCCCGCTCCCTCCTCTGAACACACAGGAACGGGGAGAGGCAGGCGCCATCGGCGTCGGACGACCGGACTCGCAGCTCGGCAGGGGGAGTCCGGCGGGCAAACAGGAGAGTCGGACTGGCAGGCAGGAGAGTCGGACTGGCAGGCAGGCGAGTCGGACTGTCAGGCAGGCGAGTCGGACTGGCAGGCAGGCGAGTCGGACTGGCAGGCACGGGAGTCGGACTGGCAGGCACGGGAGTCGGACTGGCAGGCACGGGAGTCGGACTGGCAGGCACGGGAGTCGGAAGGGGATCGTCCGCTGAGTTCATTTCTTGGCTGGCTCATTCTGTCACGGGGGGACTGGACCAGAACGGAGGCAGGAGGTAGGAAGGGAGAACTCAATTGCGTTGACAATCATAACTTTTATTTAACAAAATAAAAGTCGTCCAAAACTCTGGGACAAAACCGAACAAAAACATTCTTACACTCAGAATGGGCAAGTACAGGTTTCCTCCGACTCAAACTAAACAGGACAGGGCATAACAGAACGGAAAAGGTGTAATGAGCCAGCACCCGCAAAACCCACAACCCAGCCTTAAGTAGCACACACGCAATTAGCTGATCTGCTTCAGCTGGTGCCCAGGGGGCGTGGCCAGCCGGTCGCCACGGCGACCATGCTGGCCATGACACCGAGGGCTGGGCATTTGGGCAAATAGTTCAGAGGCAAAGTTAAAAAATAGGCAGAGTGGCAACCAATTTCTGAGTTAATACATTTTGGGGAAGAAAAAAAACAAAAACAGGTGTGACTCAGGTGTGAATCGGTTGCACCTATTTAAGGATGACGCCAGCACAGGTTGAACATGCATTTAAGGAAAATTGGTCGTTCAAGACGGGCAGCACGGCGGAGCAGTGGTTAGCGCGTGTGCGGCACAGTTCTGAGGTCATGAGATCGAACTTCCTGTGTGGAGTTTGCATGTTCTCCCCGTAATTGCGTGGGTTTCCTCCGGGCTCTCCGGTTTCCTCCCACATTCCAAAGACATGCATGTTAGGTGAATTGGCCGGTCCAAATTGTCCCTAGGTGTGAATGAGCGGGTGAGTTGTCTGTCTCTGTGTGCCCTGAGACTGGCTGGCAACCAGTTCAAGGTGTCCCCTGCCCACTGCCTGAAGATAGCTGGGATGGGCTCCAGCACCCCCGTGACCCTACTGAAGATAAGCGGAGCCGATAATGGATGGGTGGATGGTCGTTCAAGACACGGCTCTATAGAACGGCGTTCTTTGATTAAAAAGTTTATTGGAGAGGAAAAAACCTGTAAAGAGGTACACAAAATTGTTGGTTGTTCAGCTAAAATTATCTCCAATGCCTTAAAAGGTCAGAAAAACTAGACACATTGGAAGAAAACGGAAGACAACTATTAAAATGGACCGAAAAATAACAAGAATGGTAAGGCTCAGCTAATGATCAGCTCAAGGACGATCAAACACATTCTGTAGTTACCTGTAAGTTCTGTGGACTGATAAAAGTAAAATCGGCCTTTTTGGGTCAAGGGGCCAAGGACTGTGTTTGAGACGACCCCCAAACTCTGAATTAAAACCTGAGTACACACTGAAGACAGTGGAGCATGGTGGTGCAAGCACCATGGTCTGGGCATTTTTCTCCTACTCTAGTGTTCGTCCCTTTTATCGCACACCAGTGATCATGGATCAGTTTGTGTTTGTCAAGATACTTAAAGAGTTTATGTTGCCTTACGCTAAAGAGAATGCCCTTGAAATAGGTGTTTATACAAGACAATGACCCTAAACACAGCAGTAGACGAGCAAGGTCTTTGTTCCAAAACAATAAAATTAATGTCGGGGTGGACAGCACAATCTCCAAGTCTCTATTCAATCGAGAACTCGTGGGGTGATATAAAAAAAATGCTGTTTGTGAATCAGCACCAACAAATGTAAATGAATTGTGGAACGTTGATAAGCAATCATGGAGTGAAATAACAACTGAAGGGTACCACAAGTTGGTTGACTCTATACCACACATGTTAAGCAGTCATAAAAAAAAACTGGTCATGCAACTAAATATTAGAATTGCTTAATCCTAACTTTGTTTTAGAAATACAAAATAGTTTGGAGTTTGTACAGTCAACAGCAGACATTATTTTTTAAAAACATCCCTATGAACGATTTTCCCAATTGCACAGCCTTCGCAGCGTGCTTATTATGAATGCTGAGTCTTTTTAGTTTTCTGAGAATCTACTACTAGTAAATTGTTTGGCATGTAACAATAAAAATATACTAAAACCTGTGATACTTCGGTTAGTCACATTGCACTACTATTATTTTGAACAGCACTGTATGTGCTTGTATGGAGCGAATACACAACAGCTGTCAAAAAGTGAAAATGCTTTCCCACGCTTTTGAGGGAAAAAAACAAACTTGGAACTTTTCAGCGGAGGCGCGTCTGTCTTCAAACGACGAATTAAATAAATCTTCGTTATCGCAGATGCTGGCGGTGGACAGACACCGCCCTGATATAAAACGACTGGCGACACTCCAGAGGGCAGTGGGGTCATCTTAACTTTGGCTACACCCTGAGTCATGATTTACAGTTATTTCCAGCATCATTTAGAAACCATTTTTAAAGATGAGCTTCAGGGAATGTCAATTTATGTTACAGGCTGCAAACGCACGATAGGAAAAAAAGGAGAAGTTTGAATGAAATGTAGCACCAATAAGCTCGAGCTAATACAAACAGCAAAGGGAAACAGCATAACAATATCCGTTTGGCTGTATGAGCGCCAAGTCAAACGTTCCTTCAAATGGGCCGACTTCATCAGGCTGAAACACATCTATGATGGCAGTTCAAAAGAACAAAAATCTAATTTGTTGGAAGGAAAAATGAACATTTAGTTCACTCAAACATAATAAAAGGGGGTGCCCCAATATATTTTCCCCCTCCCTATACTGTCTAACACTGACTTATCTTAGAGTTCGTACACCTTTTTACGGTCGAATTCAAGCACTTCTTTTAAAGCAAATTTTCCATTATCTCCAGTACTGTTAAAAGAAAAAAATCAGTGCGAATCATGTATTTTGCAGATTCTAAAGAATATAGCTGCAGTTTACATATGTGATTTTTAATCTTGCGTGTGCATCTATCTAGACATGATTTTATATCTTGAGAAAAGCATGTTTTGGGTTATTTGAGATAAATCTCTCCCCATATAGGTGTTGGGTAAAATGACAGGAATATGTAGCTTATATTTTTAGTTGCAGGACGTTCTTCACACAACAAATCCTCACTAGGAAACATTAACTCAATTTTCGCATGAACCAAAATTAATGGGAATAATTGATAGGTTATCATTGTACTAATGCACATTTCATGGGGCCCTGTTCAGGTGTAGCATTCACCTGTCCTCGTGGGTGCAACCTGTAGGGGGTGATGACTCTTGAAGTACAAACTAATGACAGCTGCAGTTAATCATGATGAAGAAGAAATGTATATCCGATACCTTGGCAGCACATGAGGGAAAAGTTTATATAGGGCTATTTAATTGTTCTAATCTTGTTGCTGCCATCGGTTGATAAAATGTGTACATTTTATAATTTTATTCCTTCCAGACATTTTGCTAAATTTTTCAAACCAATTCAACCCTTGACAAAAAAGGTTTGCCCAATATTGTTACTGTATTGTCTATTTGTAACCGCGTTGTACGTGTCCCACCAAAGATCCACATTCACGCTGGACTGGATGATGAGGTTTTTATTATTACAGTTCTGCAAATGGATGAGTCACAACATTAGCTTTTTCTGCTGGGTTTGATCTCTTTGATCTCTTTGTAGTACTCTGGTTAAACTGACAACAAAGCATATCAAAGAGCTGTCTTTTCACTTTACAGAAAATACATTTTAGAATATCACAATACATTTATAAATCTTTGCATTTTAACAAGATACTTTTAACAAGAGATCGTATAGTGGATTTTTAACGTTTACAATGAATTCAACATGTTTTTCTTTACTCTGAATTTTAACCAACATCATCCTTTTTTAATGTATATGAAAAAATAGGAATAAAAACAATAATGAGTATAAAAATGGGTACAATTTACCTGCAAATGGATGAGTCACAACATTAGCTTTTTCTGCTGGGTTTGATCTCTTTGATCTCTACAAGGGGAATTAATATTTAGTAAAACAGAAACAAAACGAAAATAAATCAAAACAGCTTGACAATATCAATCACATTACTATGCATGGTGAGAGATTTGTCAGCTGGGGTTATAATGTTTAAAATTAACTTATTTTGTGGAGCACCAAAAGATATGTCTTACCTTTGTAGTACTCTGGTTAAACTGACAAAACCCCGCCTCCTGGTCACATGTTAGAAGCCAAAACCAAACCCCACCCCATACCAGCAGATGGCACTGTTGGACTCAGCATTGCAGGACATTTACCAAAAACTATACACATATTTTAGCAGGAATTTCAATAAAATAAAAGTTATTATTACACCCGTTACATACACCCCCCTGAAATTCTGCTAAATATGGGAGTGCTACACTAAAAAGAAAAAAAATCACATGCCAAAAAGGCAAATACTGATGAAAAAGAGGACACGAAAACTGGTACAGTATTACAAGGAACAAACTGAAGTGCATGTCAGTTCTAAAACTCTCCCAAAAAGGAGTGTGAAAAGAAAGGAGGCGAGCAAACTCCTAACTAAGCACAGACTCAAAGATGCCTGTTACATCTCTGAAATATCAAACATTGTTCCTGTAGTTGTAAGTGCTCACATAGGCACAATTCTTGTTTCTTACTCAAGCTTTGTTACTCAAACTGAAAGTGCATCTCTACTGAACTTAAACTAGGAACTTGCAGATATTGCGGACAGATGATTGTCACCTACCACATGGTCATTCATCTGACAAATAAGACGACTAGGAGGCCTGATGGACTGGCGGACCCTAAGACCATAACGGTTAGGTTGAGCACAAATAACCTGAGCTTGAAGGTCTGGGGCAGTCAAGTCTAAACAGTCAGTATCAGGGGAGTCTGCGTCCAGATGGTCAGTGTTCAATGGGGTCTCGTCTGGGAGACCCATACCCAAAGGGATCATGTTTTCAGAGCACTGTGATGGGCTTTCCGTATTGTCACTTGAAGTATGGTCAACATCTTGTTCGGGGATGTGCTGACTTCCTCGGCTGGATGTATCAACACTGCGAGAGTCGGACTGGGCATCAGATCTGCTGTCTAGTGAGTTATCCTCTACCTCTGGATGAACTTGCTCTTCACCTGCCTGTATCACCCAGTTTACTGTACGGACATCACTGTCTTCAACCGCGTCAGGTAAATCAGGGCATACATCACTTCCATGCATAGCAGCGTCAGACTCTGAGTGTTCAGATTCGCTGGCCAGATCATCCTCACAGGGCAAGAAGCTAACAGAGAGCAGCAAATTCCTGTGAACTACCTTCTCTTTGCCCGTCAGACAATCCTTGACTCTGTAGACATTGAGATCAGGCTTGACTGATATGACTTCATACGGGGTTGACTCCCACTTGTCTGCAACTTTGCGTTTCCCCGGGACACCTCTGTTGGCGATCAACACCCGGTCTCCCACGACGAGAGGTGATCCTTTGGCCCTACGGTTGTACAGCTTGGCATGACGAGTCTGTTCTCTGAGAGTATTCCTCTGTACAATCTGAGCAGCTTCATGTAGATCTTTCTTCAGATGGCGTACAAAGTCAGAGTAGCTGACAACAGCATCATTGGTATTAGCATGTTGAAACATGACATCGACAGGGAGACGAGGGATCCTACCAAACACTAGGTAAAACGGTGCAAACCCTGTTGTCTCATGCTCTGTGCAGTTATAGCAGAATGTGAGCTGCTGCAGCATTTGTGGCCACTTTGCTTTGGGCTGAGGGGGAAGGGTTCTGATCATATCTCCCAATGTTCGGTTGAATCGTTCTGCGATGCCATTTCCCATGGGGTGGTACGGAGTGGTATGGGATTTCTGCACCCCTGCCATCTCTAGAAGCTCTTTGATCAGTTTGCTCTCAAAATTAGCTCCCTGATCAGAGTGGATACGCCGTGGGAAACCATAGACAAGGAAGAAATCCTGCCACAGACGGCGAGCAACTTGTTTGGCGGTTTGATTTCTGCAAGGGAAGGCGTGCGCCATCTTGGAGAAATGATCAGTTACGACCAGGACATCTACAGACTTGTTCTCTTGCTCAGCAGTCCAAAAGTCTATACAGACCAACTCCATAGGCTCAGAGGTGACTATGTTCTTGAGTGGTGCACGGTTGTGTGGTTCCGGTGTTTTCCCTACTACACAGCGCTGACAGGATTTGACATAATTCACAACATCACGTTCCATGCCATTCCAGAAGAATCGTTGCCGCACCAGAGACAAAGTACGGTTCTGGCCTTGGTGACCTGCTGAGTCATGTAAACCTTGAAGGACTTTCTGTTTCAATGAATCAGGCACCACAAACTGGAAGATTTTCTTGGCCATGTGAGGATCTTTCCTTATTTTGTAGAGCATGCCATTCTGTATGGTGAGTCTGCTCCAATGCTTCAGTAGTTTCATCACACTAGGCGACTCGACAGCTCTCTCACGCCTGGTAGGTCTCTTGTGTCTATGCACAAAGTACATGGTCCTGCTTATTGTGTTGTCCTGTTCTTGTAAACCAACAAGCTGACTCTGTGGGAGTGCCGTTGACTGATCTCCCTTCTGCAGAAGATTGAAGTTGGCGTCTGTTCCCATCACTTGACCCACGCCACCAGTGGACTGAGCACTGAAGACAGCAGCAACCTCTTCTGATGTCACAGAACCATTGGAGCCTGATGGAATTGCCCTTTTTACTGACTCGTCTGATGTCCCAGCACTCTCGTCTACAACAGCGTGACAATTGTTGGATACTCTGAACACCTCTTGCACAGTACTGTTGTTCACCCTGTTGACTTGGTCCAAGAGCGAAGTATAGGGCTCGGTAACAAGGCGATGACCCACACATGACCGTACAAATGGCTCACGGCTCAGAGCGTCGGCTACGATGTTCTTTGGTCCGGGAATGTACTTCAGGTCAAAATTGTATGCAGCTAGCTTCGCTACCCACCGCTGTTCACACGCATCAAGTCTTGGTTTGGTCAAAATGTATGTAAGTGGGTTATTGTCGGTCCACGTGGTAAAGTGTCTTCCTTTCAACCAATGGCTGAATTTATCACATACCGCCCATTTCAAGGCAAGAAATTCGAGCCTGTGTGCAGGGTAGTTGAGCTGGGAGCGAGAGAGCGTCTTACTTGCAAAGGCGACTGGTCTGGCTACTTTTCCACCAGGTGGCAGCTGTGACAGGACTGCTCCAATCCCATCAAAGGATGCGTCGACAGCCAGAATAAACGGCGCATCAAAATCTGGGTGGGCCAGAGTGACACCTGTCACGAGGTCGTGCTTCAGTGTTTCAAAGGCGTTCTGGCATGCATCGGACCAATCTGCAGGCGTCAGCTTCACTTGACCTTTCTTGCGGGCTCTCTTGCGCTTATGCTTGTCACCAGATTCAGATGTGAGCCTGAACAGAGGTTTTGCCTTCGCAGAACATGCTTCAATGAAGCTTTGGAAATACATCACCATGCCTAGAAAAGATCTGATTTTACTAGGGCATGGCGTCTTGCCATCCGACTCCATTAGATCAGTGACTTGTACGTCATTTATCGCTCTCACTTTCTCGGGGTCAGTCCGAATTCCATCCTCACTGATGACATGCCCAAGAAATTTCACAGTCCGTCTGAGGAAAAAACACTTTTTGGGTGCGAGCTTGAGGTTGTGTTCCTTAAGGCGAGTAAACACCATCTGCAGGCGTTGGAGTGCAACTTCCTCTGTGGGGGCAAACACCATCAGATCGTCGAGGTAACATAATAGGCTCATGAAATTCTGATCACCAAATATTGACATCATCATCCTCATAAATGTTGCTGGGCTGTTGCAAAGTCCCTGAGGGAGCCGGTTGTACTCGTGAAGGCCGAATGGTGAGGAGAATGCCGTGTACTTTTTGTCGTCAGGGTGCAAGGGGACATTGTAGTAGCCTGACGTCAGATCCATTGTGGAGAAAAAGGCATTTCCCCCAAGTGCGGCCAAAGCATCAGCTTGATGCGGTAGTGGATAGGCATCCTTTATGGTTCTTGCATTAAGCCTTCTGAAATCAGTACATACCCTTAGTTCTCCATTCCGCTTCCATATGAGAACAAGCGCAGATGCATAGTCGCTAGTCGACTTCTGAATAATTCCTTTCTCTTCCATCTCGTTCAGAGTCGTCCTCAGTTTTTCATACTGACTTGGTGGTATACGTCTGTAGGGTAGACGGAACGGCTTATCATCAACAAGGTGGATACGATGTACAAACTCTTTGGCCTCTCCACAGTCCATCTTATGGCGAGAAAAGATTGACTCGAATTGTTCGATGATATGAAGGAGCTTGTCTTTACACTGCAGCGAAACCTCACATGACTTCAGGTCAATGTCTTGCAGTCCCAGAGCTTCCAATGCACGCATCATGTCCTCTTCTGACCTGGGTCGGACCTCTTTGCTCTGTACACTCTGCACGTTGCACTTGACCTCCTCTGCATTGGGCAGGTCTTCCGCTGCGATACAAGGAGACACATCTGCAATTTTCCTGTTTCTTCTCAGCACCACAACTCTGTCCGTGGGATTAAAGACTTTAACAGGCACCCATCCATCTCCCCAGAGTGGAGTAACAACTCGTCCGACAAGGACTTGTCTGGGCGCAGCCTTAGATTGGGTTGGCTCAACGACCACTGTGCTGCCCGCTGATGCCCCGGCCAACTCAGGTAACTTGCCCCAAATAACGTACTCGGTCCGTGGATTCAGCGTCACGCAACTCTTGATCTTTACTGTCCCTACCTTGTCTGGAATGCAATCACCTCTCCATCTCTCTGTGTTGGAAAGCATTGACAGGAATTGACTGTGGTTATCGGACAGACCGTTGTCAGGAGTGGAAACTAATCTCCAATAGCCATCAGTACTTTTCAATTGAGTCAAAATATATTTGATGGCATTGCTGCCAAGGATCATCTGTTCTGTCTGGCCTGGCACCACCATTACTGGTATTATCATTTGGCACCCGTAAACTGTGACGTGAATGTCGTACATATCTCTGGGAGAAACTTGGTGTCCACCGCAGCCTACAATGACATAATCATCGGCCGTGTAACTCATCATATCAGGGAATTGCTGCAGGAGGTACTTAGCTGTGTCCTCACTTACTGTACAAGCCATCGACCCGCTGTCCAACAGCGCTCTGAAAGTGGGGCCTTCTTGCACAAGTACAGGTGTGTAAAACAGTTCGTCAGTCTCCGCTATTCTCTGAAACCCCTGAAAGATCAGCTTCTTCGATGGAGGTATCTTGTTGCTATACAACTCATAAATTGATTTATTGTCTTGCATGTCAGGCTTCACATTAGTGGTGGGAGGTATACTCAGTTGATCTGCACTGTTCTCCCCTAAGCGCAGATCAGTTAGTTTCCCTGAGGCAGCGGGACAACTTTCGTCACTGGACAATCACGTCGAGAATGCCCTGGGGCATGGCAGTGAAAGCAAAGGTTTTTGTCTCGGCAATGAGAGAGAGCACTGTGTTCGACTTCTTTGCAAATGATACATGGCTTGGCAGTGAAACCATTTATTCTGGCTCCAGGTCGCCTGGTTGGAGCTCCCCCTCTCTCTTGAAACTGGTTCGAGGTAACACGTATCAGAACTTTCTCCAACATACTAATAACGTCCGTTAGAGAGACATACTGTGGGCTCGAAGTCTGAGGTGGCTCGTGCACGAGGGTTGGACCATGGTTCACCTCAGCTTTGTGTACGGCAATTTCCGCTCTATTCGCAGGTTGTTGTAGGGAATCTGCTTTGTAGCTCTTCTCAGCGTGGTATTCATTCAGCACCTCTAGTACCTCACATGCTGACCACTTTTCGATGGTTTTTGATCTGTAAGTGAGTGCCAGTTCCTTGCATGGGCAGTTCCTAATAAATATGCGAGTAACCTCTATTTCAGGGTTGTCAAATGTTTTGCCCTGCTCTCTCAAGCACTCAGAGGCAAGGTCAGCTGCTCTGTTTAGTCTCAGCCAGTAGTCATAGGGGTCTTCCTGGTCTTTGGGCAAAGTTGAATAAAAGTCAGCTAAAGGGACAGCAGAGTACTTGGTACAGCTAAAGTATTTCCTGAGAAGACTATAAATCATGTCAGGGCGGGTATAGACGTCTATATTACTGTTTCTAATGCTAAACCTAACTACATCTTTAGCTTTTCCTCTCAAATGTATAAGGATTTCCTCTGCTTGCTCTTCAAGTTTCACATCACTCCTTTTTATAAATGTCCTCATTAGATCTTCCCACTCATGTATTGTTATTGAGTCTGAGCCATCCCCAATAAATGACGGCGGTTCCTTAACCTTTCTCTGCGTTACCACCTGACTCAATCTGTTTGCTTCATCTTGTGTGGCAGCAGCGTTAGGAGCTACTATATTATGTGACTGTATATTTGAGAATATGCTATCAGCCAATTTATGTCCTATCTCCTGAATAATATTTGTCATGTGATCAGCTAAACCCTCAGAAATTTCACTCGCGGAATTTGGCGTAGATGTGGGTCTGACCTGAGGTGAAGGTAGGCTAGCATGTTGGTCAGCTGCATTATGGGTGCTCACACTGGAACTTGCCTCTACTCTATGTGTCGCACCACCTGGGGTAGAACTATTATCAGAGGGGATGGGGGTAAACATGCCCCTGCCCCTGCCAAAGTGAATAGGTGTGTCAAATTGTGGAGCTAACACATTGCTCTGATTAAACATGTTTCAAAGATTAACAGAAAAAAATGTAAATAAGTCAAAATCACAAAATAAATCAGCAGCCTTCCTATCACTGTGACACTGCACTGTAATGAGCTAAACAATATCGCTCATGTAACTAAAATTTCAAATACTGTGAGCTCATGTGGCAGGTAGGACAGTCCTCGGTTCGGCGAGTTTGATAGAAGTCACGGGTCACGGCACCAATGTAACCGCGTTGTACGTGTCCCACCAAAGATCCACATTCACGCTGGACTGGATGATGAGGTTTTTATTATTACAGTTCTGCAAATGGATGAGTCACAACATTAGCTTTTTCTGCTGGGTTTGATCTCTTTGATCTCTTTGTAGTACTCTGGTTAAACTGACAACAAAGCATATCAAAGAGCTGTCTTTTCACTTTACAGAAAATACATTTTAGAATATCACAATACATTTATAAATCTTTGCATTTTAACAAGATACTTTTAACAAGAGATCGTATAGTGGATTTTTAACGTTTACAATGAATTCAACATGTTTTTCTTTACTCTGAATTTTAACCAACATCATCCTTTTTTAATGTATATGAAAAAATAGGAATAAAAACAATAATGAGTATAAAAATGGGTACAATTTACCTGCAAATGGATGAGTCACAACATTAGCTTTTTCTGCTGGGTTTGATCTCTTTGATCTCTACAAGGGGAATTAATATTTAGTAAAACAGAAACAAAACGAAAATAAATCAAAACAGCTTGACAATATCAATCACATTACTATGCATGGTGAGAGATTTGTCAGCTGGGGTTATAATGTTTAAAATTAACTTATTTTGTGGAGCACCAAAAGATATGTCTTACCTTTGTAGTACTCTGGTTAAACTGACAAAACCCCGCCTCCTGGTCACATGTTAGAAGCCAAAACCAAACCCCACCCCATACCAGCAGATGGCACTGTTGGACTCAGCATTGCAGGACATTTACCAAAAACTATACACATATTTTAGCAGGAATTTCAATAAAATAAAAGTTATTATTACACCCGTTACATATTGATGCCCTTGCAACATCCATTGCAGTGAGGTAATCCTGGAAGGGGATGACACCTTATCAAGGTTTAATACAGTGGTACCTCTACTTACAAACTCGATTCGTTTTGGGAGTAGCATTGTAACCTGAAACATTTGTAAGTAGAGACACCTTTTCAATGTAAATGTCCTAATCCGTTCCAAGCCCCGAGAAAATATATATTTTTAATAAATCATAAAAAGAGCATCAGAACATGAAGCAAATACATGTTTAAATTAGATTACCACACACGAAACATAAAGCAAGAGGCACATCATGTAAAAAAAAAAGAATACAAGGTAATTAAAAATATATAAATTTACTTTTTACTGGACTCTTTGTTTACTGGTCCTCATCAGTGTTTTTTGCCTGGTGTTTCTTGAAAAACTGGTCCAATGACATCTGCACTTGCCAGCTTTCTACAATCCGTCGGAAACGGGCTAGGCAGACGTCATCATATTGAGCAATAGCCCCACCTGTCAACACCTTTTTTGGGTGATTCCTTTTCACCAATTCTGAGACATTAGGGAATTTTGAAAAAAAATTGTATTTTGGGTTGATGGAAAAATGGCTGCATCCTCCTCATTATCTTTAAGCTCTTCGTGCATGGCAGTCTGTGTTTTCATACCTTTTTATTATCTCATACTTTGTTTTGATGGCCAGAAAAAGTCTCTTAATCTTCTTTTCTCCTTGTCCACTTTTCTGCATGTCTTTTGTGGAGTCCATTTTGAAAGTTAGCTCTTTGAAGCAGTACCATACAGTAGATCGTTTACAGAGCGGGAAGGGGATACAAAGACCATCAAGATTCATGCATATGCATCGGTTGCAAGGAAGAACTCTGAGAGCGGCGAATGGCAACGCATACTGTACTGTATTTTTGACATTGTACACTGAAAGGCCTTTGTAACTATAGGCAATATTTTCATACTCAGGTACTTTGTAACCGGAAAATTTGTATGTAGAGGTACTACTGTATTCCTTAGGCTGAGGTTTGAGTTTTCCTTGCCCTCATTTAGGTTTAAAATCCGGAATGGGTGTAATGGTGGCCTAAGCAGCTCTATGGGCGGCATTATCTCAGGAGGTAGAGCGCTCGTTTGGGGATCAAGAGATCGCAGATTCGATTCCCGGCTCCTCCGTGTTTTATGTTGAAGTGTCCTTGGGCAAAACACTGAATCCCTAATGGGCCAAATAAACAAGTTAGCGCCTTGCATGGCCGCTATTGGTGTGAGTTTGTGTGAATGGGTAAATGTGAAGCACATTGTAAAGCGCTTTGGGAAGTCTTCATTGACTTGAAAAGCGCTATATAAAATGCAGATCATTTCTTTGAGACTTTTCGTGATTAAGAGCTATACAAATTAACATGACTTGACGGCAAAGCGAGGCAGGGTCGGCATAATTAAACAGAATTGATGAGAAACGTGGCAACAATTTCAAGCATTTACAAGTACTACACCGAAAAATCAAGCACCTTTCAATCTTTGAAAACACTTCATAAATTTTTTTCAAGGATTTTAAGCAACCGTACGATACCTGCAGTCTGATATCAGAAGTAATTATAGATGCTGTTGTTCACACTGGATTTTAACGCAGATTAGGCACAATGTAATTTAGTACAATTCTGGCTCCTCGAGTTGATTCACTTCAACATTATCAACCTCAATTTATTCCTGCTCCTCTCCATTTTGGATTATCCAACCCAAAAGGCTAACTTCAAACGCGCAATTGTTTTCACGCAGTCTTAGCATGCTACATCAAGACACTCAAAGAGCAGGAGCAGAAATTGCAATGAACTGCTTACATAAAATCTGGTAACACCAAATATATATATATATATATATATATATATATATATATATATTTTTTTTTTTAATAATATCTGACCAACATCAGATATCAATTTTGAATTGGGACACCTCATAAAACATCAACACAACACTAGATCCACAGATTAAAAGGACATATGGAAAAGTTCAAAACATCAAACTGCCCATCACAAAAACATTCTTACGACACAAAGTTAACGGTGAATTTGCAATGATTGAAAGCCTTTCTAAAGATAATTGAAAACACATTTCCTTGATTACTTGCTCCAATGGGTAAAATACAGATAGCAAATGTAACTACATTAGTCACACACAGATGCTCGAACAACCAGTTTGAAGTGTTTTTAACCAAACAGAAGCAAGTAAAAGGAAGTGCTGACTTGCTACATGCTGTGAAGTGGGTTTTGTTTTGAAACCAAAAGAATATTTCCATGACTTCTCAAGAGATCTCTTATGAAACTGCCTCACGGTCGGCCATTGTTAATTTATCAAACTTTCGGTCCATTCATCTTTATTCATATAGCGATCCTGTGTATCTGCAAGAGATTTGAAAAAACAAAAGAATTGGCTCCTGCCTCCCTCACCAACTCACAGAGACATCAAGTTTAAGGTCGACTTGTATTGTTTTATTTGAACACAGGAATCCTTTTCAGCCAACAATGCGGTCGGAAGAAGCATTCCACAGGTGGTTTTTATGACATTGGCGTGGTTGTGCGGCGTGGCCAGAAAACGCTTTACCGGTGGCCACAACGATGCTACGAGTTGGACTCAAGAAAGGCCCTGCAGCATCGAACACACTGCTCGTATACCTTTTCAAAATCGTCATCAGTCCCCTACAAAAAAAAAAAAGCAAGTTGGAGAGGGAATAAAGGGAGACGAATGTTAATATTTCATGTTGGCAATGGTAAATACAAAAAATGTAAAAAGATCCAAAGGCAACATATTTTTAAACAGAAACTTAAAGAAGGTACAGTGAACCTTTGCTACTTTTGGTTGATGCTGGTGCACTCCTTGCAGATTTTGAATTGAATTTGTTTCCTTGACATTTATATCATTTTATATGCATTGTGTTCTGTTAGACAGCAGAGACAGATTAGGGAGGACGCTATGTGTTGGGTGGGTGTGACTGTGTGCGCAACCGTGATAGGCTGGCAGGACTGTCTGTGTGAGCGACTGTGATTGGCTGGTGTATGCTGTCAATTTTACAGCGGGCAGGTGCTGCCGACGTAAACAGACTTGGGAAGCATAGCGACTGCTAGCTTTTAGCGGCTTGTTACTTTAAAAATAAATTAATCTATTAAATAATACTTTGAGGAAAGTCAAAAGAGTGCAAAGAAATTGTTATTACCAGCGGGTGCTGCCTGGATTGTTATCGAATCCAAGAATCGACTAAAGGGGGGTCGGGAGAGAAAGCAATAGTGAATCTCCAGGTTGGGCCTAGTGCTACGGTTAGGTTAATATTTCTGCTAAGCTACCATTGCGGACCCGGTATCTTGCCAAAGGACAGGTCCATTAGACATGAAACTAATCAACTGGATCAACAACTCGTGGGAAACCGCTACATTTGGGACGGTTTGATTGTAATCATCGCGGAGACTTGGCTCAAATCAAGGAAACCTGATGCGCTCTAAATTGCTTTCTTACATTGTATAATCGCAATACAACCTTTCATTCAACTGCAATTGTGTGTTATTATTTGTAGATCTGTAATTGTTTTGTTACAGTCTAATATGCTCAGTCAGTAATGAGACCATCTTGAGGTAAGTTCAACCCTTTGGGGGGCTAAGGTTTGACACTACTTCGTGGATTTTCGCGGGTGGTTCTGGTTTTTCATTAACCGCGAAAATTTAGGGATCTCTGTATTTTTCAAATACAGTTAACGGCTACTTTGGCAATGGCATTGACATCCTAGTATAGGTCCTCACACGCACTGGAATAAACTTTTCATTTCTCGCCTTCTGAGTTCATTCATTTTATAATTAGTGTGATGAGAGATCTTAATCAGCTCAATTTGTGCCTCTCAGTTAAAGCCAAATCCCCAAATCTGACAAAAGTAATGCTTCTCTTTATGAGTTAATATAATACGGAAGTAATACATTTTCTTTTTTGCAGCACTGGAAAAGAACAAAAGTCTCTTGACTGATTACAAGGGATGGACTTGAAATGGGAGAGGAAAGTGGGATAGAATGTTAATCTTCCAGACAGACATTTCAGGATACTTTTTTTTTTTCAATAACAAAAGGTGCCTAAAACTGATTTCAAGGACAGAAAAAAAGGTTAGGTTGAGTATCATGCTCTCTCAATTAAAATGAGCCATTTTACTCAAGTGTATGAGACTAATGTGACAGAGGCACCTCTTTTGTGGCCTTGCAAACCAAGTAAAGACATCCTTTGCAAATGACACTGCTCAAAAATGCTGATAAATAAACAAAGTCAAGGAGTAGCCAAATAAAAGATATTTATTATGGCAAATAAAGTTAAGACAATTGGAAGAGGGCTTTTCCAGATTGCAGACATAACAAAAGGATTAATGCCACAAGTCGAGAAACAATCACGTTCCATTGTTTGATTTCCCTTTGAAAGTCTTCATTGACGTGATTTTCTCCTTACGATCGTACTTGTTTGTACACATGTTAACTTGGCCATTCCAACAAGACTCATTTTAGAGTAGTTCTACCAAAAAGATAAATATTCCCCCACTGACTCACTGTTTTAACCTGCTTCAGTTGTCAGATTTGGAGTTTGCATTGCTATCAATTGCCAATCAAAGTGCCTAAAAGACAGTCTTAATCAACTTATGGTGCATATTTTGGGAATGTGAAGACAGCGTGCCACTAAAAAAAAAAAAAAAAAAACCCATTAAATTATGTCAATGAAGGCCAGATCCAAAATCGCTAACCTCAAGATTGAGACTTGACGGGTGGTCATCCCTTTTTTCTTTATGATTTTACAGCACATAATATATTAATTTGCCTGAGTCCATTGTAGCGGCAACTATGAAACTAAAATTGGCCAAAAGTCACAAGCTACAATTATTTTAATATATTTGAATGAAAACCGACCTTTTTATGTTATTGTCGAATTTTATCATGAATACAAGCATGCCAAAATAAAGGGGAAATACTGATGGATGCAGGGTACACCCTGAACTGGTCACCAGACAATCCTCAAATGTGCACAATTTTTAGAACCTTCAAATGACTACATTTTAAGCCCTTGCCTTTCATCACTGTGCTGCCTTCCATAAATATGTTGAGGCAAAATATAAGAAAACTGCTTAGGGAAGATAGTTTACAGGCCGGCAGCCGTCAAAAAAAATTGAGGCCGAACACTTGCAGTTTACAGCGCATGTGGAATAACTCATAGTTTTTTTCGCATTCACTCCAATATCAGGTTTTGTAAAAAGATGGCTCGTTGACTGAAATACTTACATAATAGGGGTCTTTGATGATTAGTTGCTTGTGTGGGTCGTATGTGCCAAGCAGCTCGATTTTTGCCAAGGGGTTCTTCACCGACTTGGCTTTACGATTTAATTCGCTGCAGGGGTCAAGAAAAAAAAAAAAGGGATTTTTTTTTTCTTCAACAGAGAAGTCAGACAAATAACACAATGTAAACTATATCGACATGCATAATAGGCAAAGAATCAGATGCTGGTTTAACTTTCCTAATTCTGCCCAGATTACAATTGGCTGAGAAAAATATGTGGGAAAGAAAGGCGGTGAGTGAACAAAGTTGCCCAAGGAGCATAGACATGGCATCCAAAGAACTCGCTAAGCTCCTTATAGATCAGATCTGCAGTGGGCATGTGATCTCAAAAATGATCCCTTAACTTTCAAAGTAGGAAAAAATTACCCCTCACCCTGACCTTTTGCAGGAGATTAAGGAAGGCTATTGCTCATTAAAAGGAGGCATTCACCTCAACGTTAGTTGAAACTCACTGTTCATGGGAATAGGTAGCTGGGCGACAAAAGTCGGTTTTCGAGAGGGCCGTATTTGCACCCCTTCTCTTATCTACTTTTCCATTCTGATCCAAGTTGGTCACTGATCACACTCAACACGCATTGCTAATATTTTCAATAAAAGTAACAAAACATCCATTTGCAGACCTAAAATTGCTTTCGTCCATGCACAGAATAAATTCAAAGTTCATGAAGTCGTCCTTGGTCACCTGTAAGTAGAAAACACATGCCAAAGAAAAACGTAAATTTATCGTGTAAATGTTGGAACAAAAACATACAATGCAAATGATCAAAATCAGAACTTATATCAATCAGTCCTTGTGAGAAAAATCTACATTCATTGCTTTGCTTTTTGTTATTCACCTAAATACTGATGTAACAAGTCTGTACAGCCCGTTCGGACTACTTGAGATTAAGAGCTATACAAAATAAACGTGACTTGACTCTACAAGTACAGTGGCTGGCAAACCTATTTGGTCCCCCTGAACTTTGACCTTTTGCCACAATTCAGACTTCAATCATCAAGATTTAAAACTAATTTCTTGTGAAGCATCAACATTAAGTGGGACACAATCATGAAGTGGAACACACTTTATTGGATATTTTGAACTTTTTTAACAAATAAAAAACGAAGTGGCACAGCAGCTAAATGTTTTCATATCCGAGAATAACCTTTTTGAATCCATGCAATCAGGATTCAGGGCTAACCACTCTACTGAGACAGCTCTGATCAAGGTAACAAATGATCTCCTACTGGCAATGGATTCTGGCGCTTCATCACTTTTGCTGCTGCTGGATCTTAGTGCTGCTTTTGACACAGTGCACCACAATTTCCTACTAGAACGGTTGGAAAAATGGATTGGTCTCTCAGGAACCGTCCTCTCGTGGTTCAGATCCTACCTCTCAGATAGGACGCACTGTGTTAAATATGGTGAAATGACATCTGAGCCCTTTAATGTTACCTGCGGTGTTCCGCAGGGTTCAGTGCTTGGCCCCCTTCTTTTCAGTATTTACATGCTTTCATTAGGTGATATTATTCGCAAGTACAATATCAGCTTCCACTGCTACGCAGACGACACTCAACTATATCTTCCGTTGGAGGAATCTCCCACACTAAACTGTGGAAATTTGGAGGCCTGCCTCATTGAGATAAAAGAGTGGATGTCACTCAATTTCTTGCGTCTTAACTCTGAAAAGACCGAAATGTTAGTCATTGGTCCATCTAAATGCCGTGATATATTCTCAAAAACTGCTGTGAACATTGACAAATGTCACATCACACAGAGTGACTCAGTTAAAAATGTAGGTGTCATATTTGACCCTGATCTATCCTTTGAAATGCATGTAAAGAAAATTACTAGAACCGCTTTCTTCCATCTTCGTAACATTGCGAAAATCCATTCAATACTGTCTCAGTCTGATGCGGAAATTATAATTCATGCGTTTGTCACCTCCCGTCTCGATTACTGTAATGCACTACTCTCTGGTCTCCCGAAGTCTAGAATCAAGTCACTTCAGCTGGTACAAAATGCCGCAGCGAGGCTTTTAACTAGGACAAAAAAGTACGATCACATAACACCGATTTTGGCTAACCTGCATTGGCTCCCAGTTAGCCATAGATGTGATTTCAAGGTTCTCTTAGTATTGTACAAAATCATACATGGACATGCTCCCTCTTATCTTTCAGATCTGATTTGCCCCTACGTCCCGGTCCGAAGCCTACGATCTGAGAGTGCCGGTCTTCTGGTGATCCCAAGAGCAAAGAAGTGTTCTGCTGGTTCGAGAGCGTTCTCCATCCGGGCACCGGTGCTGTGGAATGCGCTTCCCCCTGAGATCCGATCTGCAACCTCAGTGGAAATGTTTAAATCTAAACTTAAAACTCACTTCTACTCCATAGCATATGAATAACCTACTCTTCTCGTCGGCTGAAAAATAGTCTGTGTAATATAGTGTGGTGATCTGTAAAGCCCTTTGAGACTCTTCGTGATTTAGGGCTATACAAATAAAAATGACTTGACTTGACTTTACTTTCAGTGTAGCAAACTCTGTCCAGAAGTTCAGTGAGGATCTCTGAATGATTCAATGTTGATCTAAATGACTAACGATGATAAATGGAATCTACCTGTGTGTAATCAGTCTCTGTATAAATGCACCTGCACAATGACAGTCTCAGAAGTCTGTTTAAAGCACAGAGAGCATCATGAAGAACGAGGAACACACCAGGCAGGTCCGAGATACTGTTGTGGAGAAGTTTAAAGCTGGATTTGGACACAAAAACATTTCCCAAGCTTTAAACATCCCAAGGAGCACAGTGCAAGCAATAATATTGAAATGGAAGGAGTATCAGACCACTGCAAATCTACCAAGATCGGGCCGTCCCCCTAAACTTTCAGCTCATACAAGAAGAAAACTGATCAGAGATGCAGCCAAGAGGCCCATGATCACTCTGGATAAACTGCAGAGGTCTACAGTTGAGGTGGGAGAATCTGTCCATAGGACAACTATCAGTCGTATACTGCAAATATCTGGCCTTTATGGAAGAGTGGCAAGACGGAAGCCATTTCTTAAAGATATCCATAAAAAGTGTCATTTAAGGTTTGCCACAAGCCACCTGGGGGGCACACCAAACATGTGGAAAAAGGTGCTCTGGTCAGATGAGGCCAAAATCGAACTTTTTGGCAACAATGCAAGACGTTCTGTTTGGCGTAAAAGCAGCACAGCTCATCACCCTCAACACACCATCCCCACAGTCAAATATGGTGGTGACAGCATCATGGTTTGGGCCTGCTTTTCTTCAGCAGGGACAGGAAGGATGGTTAAAATTGATGGGAAGATGATGGAGCCAAATACAGGACCATTCTGGGAGAAAACCTGATGGAGTCCGCAAAAGACCTGAGACTGGGATGGAGATTTGTCTTACAACAAGACAATGAACCAAAATATAAAGCGAAAGCTACAATGGAATGGTTCACCAAAAAACATATCAAGGTGTTAGAATGGTCAAGTCAAAGTCCAAACCTCAATCCAATTGAGAATCTGTGGAATGAACTGAAAAATGATGTTCACAAACGCTTTCCATCCAACCTCACTGAGCTCAAGCTGTTTTGCAAGGAGGAATGGGCAAAAATATCAGTTTCTCGATGTGCAAAACTGATCGAGACATACCCCAAGTGACTTGCAGCTGTAATGGCAGCAAAAGGAGGCGCTACAAAGTATTACCTCAATTGGGCTGAATAATTTTGCACACTTACTTTTTCGTTTTTTATTTGTTAAAAAAGTATAAAATACCCAATAAAGTGTGTTTCACTTCATGATTGTGTCCCACTTATTGTTGATACTTCACAAGAAATTAGTTTTATATCTTTATGTTTGAAGTCTGAAATGTCTGAAGGCAAAATGTCACAAAGTTTAAGGGGGACCAAATAGTTTCGCAAGCCACTGTAACTGGCCAATAAAGGGCACAAATGGGACAGTGTCATGTAAACAAAAAACAGGGGTCTCCAATTTTTTTCAAGCCAAGAGCTACTTTGTGTTACAAATAAGCTCAAAGGGCACCAATGATATGCATTTCTAAGATAACAACTTATGTTATTACCAGGTTAAAGGTGTTGTTCGTAACTTCAAAATATTCAACTTGCTTAAGCCATCTTCTGGCTGAAATAATCATTGCAGCCTTTGTCAAGTTGCACGTGCATCTACGTGTCTCTCTAAGACGCACTAGAAAAAACTCATGTTTCTTAAAATATTTTTGGGGGTTTGGGTTTCCATTTGGACCGTATTTGAAACAGTCATTTTCTTACTCTTACCATTTTCATCAACAAAGAAAAAGGAAAAACCTCGAGAATGCTCTTAGAATCTCTCCTGCCACCGTCCCCCGCCTCCTTCGAGCTCAATGCGCTCCGTGTTTAAGTAAGGTAAAACGGATGTAAACAATATATATAAAGGCTCTTTGAACTCAGTTGGGCATTGTTAACACACACTTAAGAGGAAAAACTTAAACTTTTTAAGGACACCTCAAACTACGCATTCCCCCTTCAATTATTTCAAGTAAGGTGAAATAGACTTAACCAAAAAAAAAAAAATAACTTTCCTAGAAACTCACACAGACCCAGCACTGGTGAGCTATTTTCACAACAGGTCCGCGGGCCCCTCAGCTGTCCTTAGGGGGGCCCCTGGGGTGCGTGGGCCCTTTAAAGACCACTGATATAACACAATCTAAAATAGAAAAACTAAAAAAGATGTTCATTTTCAGATTAACAATCAATTTGATGTACTTGAAGAGAAAACTGCTTTAAAAAAATCAAGCGGCTAGTAAGATTTGTGAAAAAATTTGGAGACAATGAAGCATCGAAGCGCAACATTAAAATATTTGAAAATTCTTCTGTATTTGTCGAGGTCAGTCAGGACAACGGACTTGCAAGGTACCAAATCCCCACAATTTATTTGGGCCTGGCTAGCACAGTTGAGCTAATCCTCGATTTCTGGACAACATTACATTTGCAACTTTTACATGTAAAAAAAAAAAATTGGGTAGGGAAGGCTTTTCTGTTATATTACAAAAATAAATACTGTAGATTCAAGTTTCATGAGTGTTTTGGCCCTCAACTTGCTCTCATTCCTCAAACGTTTACTAAGTGATAACAACCAGAGAGCAGACTTTGAACTTTAATTTCCGAAAAGTGCATCCAACTTGGGCTCCCTTGCTTGCCACCAGGACAATCCCCAGATATCAAACAAAAGGGAGCGCACTACTGGTGAGGAAGCAAAAGGATGAAGGAGAGCGCGCAGGTCAAAGGTTAGGGTACGGACAGGGATGTGCAAGGCGGCCTTGCTTTGAGGAGATTACAGCGAGGCGAACGAAGCTGTGTCACAGGAAGACAAACGGGCCAAAGGAGATGTGAGCAAGTGGCATTAATCCGTAAGAATCGAAATGGGTGTGTGTGTGTGTGTGGGGGGGGGGCACTAGAGGGGAGGGGGGGGGGGAGTGGAAAATGGTTGCTTGAAATAAGGAAAAAAATCCATTTTTGGGGATTGGAAACAAACTGAATTTATGAACACATCATTCTCTTGCAGCCTTGTGACTCATTGCCTTCAGCCACTCTGAAGACGGGGCTGGCCCCAGCCATTTTTAGAGATGATGTCTTAATAATTCATCATAATAACCTTTGATGTGACCAATTTCAAGGTGTAATCGATCAAAGCAAAAGTCGGAATTTTGTAACTGAATCCAAAAGGCAGACTGAATCCTTGTCCGGCATCGCAAAAGACATCTTTTGAATCAGGAAACAAAATACTATTTGGGCTGGGCTTCAATTCCATGGCTCTTTCTAATGATTTTTAATGTGACAACTTGAATGTGCTGCATGAATATATATATAAAAAAAAATCTGAAAACTTAAATATTTTCCATCAGAAGAATCCAAAATGCATCTGATATCAGCCTAGTAATAATCGAACGGGAAACTATTTTGATAATTAATCCGTTACAGTATATGTGTCTAAATGCTTGATTTGCGTTTCTCAACAGATGCTGGTCTATTAGTGATCTCTAGAGCCAAGAAGAAATCTGTAAGTTCATCTGTGCTGTGGAATACTCTTCCCTCTATTGTTTATTGATAACCTAGCATCATCCATTGCGTCCTGTCATCCCGGAAGGGGATTACCTCGCAAGGCGTGCAGCCCCTTCTCAAATTTTCTTAATTTCCACATGCTGAGGTTTTTTTGAGTTTTTCCTTGTCCTCATGTAAATTTTGGACCAGGAAGGTGTAATAATAGACTGTTAAACCATGACCTGAAATAAATTTCACTGATTTATTTTCTCCTTCATGAAAGTTGACTCACTAGTTCGTATATTTCTGACACAAAGAGCATTGGGGTTTTATTCTGAAAAAGGCTAAGTTTGTTTGACCAGCATCCCACAACCTTGAGTATGCTTAGTGATGTAAGAATCGGAACCTTTGTGACGTGCTGTGTACCTGTCGGGCCCTATGAGCGCTGTCAATGCCGTGGGCCTTAAGGCAGGCTAGCCCGCGGGAGTTAGGCAGACAGCCCAAATTCCAGTCGGACGTGGCGCCGCTGTCTATGTGCCACTGCAACAAAACAAAGGAAAGGCGGCTGAAGATCGTACCTGCCGGGCAACATGCGACATGGACACTTTGTGGCGGTTCATGCAGGCCACTCCGCGATGGTCGGGCGGGTTTCCTATTTCATAGGAGGACGTGGCCGCGCTGTCTATCCTCCACTGGCCAGAGGAGAGAACATGCACACAAAAAAAAAAATATGTACATCCTTGTTGTATACTGTATTCTAAATCTGGGGTCGGAACTTAGGCTGGCAAGCGAGATGTGGCTTCTTTCGTGACTACATCTGGCTTGGAGATGAAACAAGGCCCATTTTATTGCATGGAAAGCCAAAGCAACACAGATAGTGAAAATTGTTTTGGTCCAGTATACGGAATACAATCTCATCTACAGTTTATGGTCACGGTTTTACACCAGCAGACCCCGTTTTGCTGTGCGTCGCTTAGGGACCCTTTATATGGAAGCTCATTTTAAAAAAATGTACCGTAAAATCTGGACTATAACCCGCGACTTTTCCCCCCAAGCTTTCAACCCTATGATGCGGCTAATTTATGCATGTTTTATAACGGCCTTCCGAGCAGTGAAGGTGTGTGGAATACATGTATCGAAAAAAAAGCAAGTTTAATATAACTTCACGCTTTGGGCATGGATAAAACTACTCTGAAAAGACCCTCATGATGAAAATGGTGTCAATCAATAGGGCAGCCAAACTACCAAATTGGGAATAATTTTAGGAGTCTGTTTATTTGTAATCGGAAATAATGAGGCTTACAAGAAGCAACGTCAAACAAAACAGAATGTTTTAGGAGGATTCCTATTTATCTGTCGGCATTATGATGTTTTGGAGTAAATACATTACACGGTTGGATTCTATGGATTGTCTTTGATGTAACGAAGCCATTTTCAAGTTGAAGACGGCCAGGGGACATAATGGTGAGTTACCTCGGCTTTAAAGTTTTTGGGTATTTTCTTTCGGACTGACCGTGATGTTTCTCTGATGAGTATATTTTGAAATGGTCATCATATTTTGAATCATAAGCTTCTCACTTTTTTGTTTATCAAATGTTCAGCAGCCCGCCGGCAGGTCGTAGGAACATTGAGGGGAAGGAACCGAATATTATTAAGATTCTTTTTTTGTACCATCTTTCTTTGTATATATTTCAAGTTTCAATGTGCGCACATGAGGCTTATAGTCAGGTGCAGCTTATGTATGTACAAAATGTTTTTTTCCTTTAAAAATGTACTGGGCGCGGCTTGTAATCTGGTGCGCTCTATAGTCCGAATTTTACAGAATATTCACAGTTGAGACACTTAATGATGAAAACCCAAAGAACAAACTGTAAGCACCCAAAAACACCACGCCCAGAGCAATTTGAGAGGTAGCAGTGGGCAGTTATACCCACATAGCTTACACCCCCCCATTCTTTCTTGCGCCCAGCCCTGTTTGCACCAAATGGTAATTACGTTGGTATACTTCTCCTTTGCAGTATTTCGTGATATTTCTACAAAAGAACTTTGCTTGCACCTTGTTTTGTAATAATTATTTACGACGAACTGAGCTTCAACAGTCTAAAAGGCAAAGTGTGTAATATTTGACCTCTAAATAGCATTGTTGTTTAATGCAAACAAAAAATGCCACAGCAAGCAAATAAACAGACAAACATGGTGGACTACTAGGTATGGAAAGACAAATTTCTCAAAAATTCATGTATTTTTGCCTTGAATTCAAATCAATGTTAGTTTTTTTTTAAACTAAATGCAAAAAAAAAATTAACACTAGGAGGCACTAAATATTACACACTGTACCTTTGAGTGAGGGAGGGAAACAAACTTTAATTAGTATATTTTATATACTTATATGGGACACAGGCTTTGGCATTATTATTATCATTTCACAAGTTTTATTAAATCAAAAAAATTCAGACAGAGAAATCAAATGTGCTGAAGAATTTGTTTATGACTGGAGAGCTGGTTTGGCTTTTTTTTTCTCTTTTGTCCAAATTATATCGTGGGGCTTTTTCCAATAAATATATATAAATATTTTACTTTCAGGGCTATTTTGTGTCAAAAAAAAGTTTCCCACTTCGGTCCTAAATTGTTAGTTTTAAGACGGCAAGATCATGTGTGTGTAACAGCACCTTGTCCGCAACACCTGCATCGGTTGCCATCTTCCTGAAGACAGCCTCTGCAATAGGGGACCTGCAGATGTTCCCTGAAAAAACATCAGAATGTTACAAAGCTTGAAAAAATTTGATTCATATTAGCACAAGTGACAATAATGTTCATCAGAAGTATAGTAAGTAGGGCTGCACCATTAATCGAAATCTAATCGACATTGAGAATTGACTTAGTGATTGTGTAATCACGCGACACAGTGGTTTTATTTTCCCCAAAGATTTATAGACTACAACACTAACAAAGCTCTCCAGAGGAGGGCGCTGTATACTCAATTTTGACCCTTTAACCAGCCTGTAAAATTCACCTAAAATCACAATCCAAGACGTACCCAGATTAAATTGAATGTTTTGTTTGAACCGTTTGGAGAATCTGGACGGTTTTGGTCTCTTGAAAAGGCAACACACTGAAATTTTGTCCCCAACCAAAGAAAGTTACTGCAAGTGCTACTCACAAAGTAATCAAAGTTGGAACACACAGAACTAGTAGGTATTTTTTTCCTCGCCTGAATTTTCTTTTGCAATCTCATGCCTGCAGAACAGTGTAGCATGGGCATCTTAGATGGAAAAAGGCTGGGACAACAGAAGCATAACCTGGCCCCAGATCAAATTTGCCATTAGTATTGTTAGGGGTTTTCCCCCTAAAATCGTGCAGGCCTAACACTAAGTATACATTCATAAATATGAACCAGGTTCAAACTTGGGCTTAATCCTCTAGACAGAAGTTGAAGGTTTTAACCTGAATAAGACTTTCACAAGGGTTCCGACTCTGTCTCAACACCTTTGTGACCTTAATCCTCTTTTAGGCGGAACTTAAACCGGGGATTGAACAACAAAAATGAAATGTGGATCACTTAGAGAATTCTGAATATAATATCCGCTTGCTAGGCGATTTCACACAAGTTAAGAATCATGTTAAAAGTTCGAAAGTCATTTACTTGTTTTCGTACGACTTCAGTGTTGTCGTTTGCCCGCGTCCCTGCGTCCTAGACGCATCATTTTTGCTGGGGACGCATTGTGTCAAATCAACGTGCGTCCCCGGGACACAACTTTTTTGACACAAAATTGTCATTATTACCTGATACTTTTATTTAACAAAATTTTACCGCACTCAACTTTTCGTCAGGCAGATACGCCATTGTTGTTTTGGTCTCGCGGTTCGAGTTTTCGTCTGCACGCCGATCTCGGAAAACAAGATTACGTCATTGTTGTGGTGGAAGTTCGTCTCTTTTTAGAGAACCGGCTTTTTCGGCTCAACTTGTTAAAGAGAGCCGGCTCTCAAACGACTCACTTGCTTTGATCCATTACATTACGAATTATGATGCTGCATAAATAAGTTAAGAAAAATAGGAAGTATAAAAGGAGAAGATAAAAAAGACAGGTATGTGGTTATTCCTTTAACCGGTATATTACCAACAATAATTTAATGCAGAAAATGAATTAATAATTTGAATAAGAAAATGTATTATTCTACTTAATTATATTTGCATGTATTTTTTCCTTCTACAGTGAACGTCCAAGCTACTTCATTTTGAACTTTTTTTAATAATAAACCTCATTCATGTCGAGCAACTCAGTGTCTCACAACAAAATGTTCATTAACAATATATGATATAAGTAAACACATGTACAATATTACATGTTAAACTACATAAACACGTTTGAAAAAAAAATATGGCGTAAGATTTTTTTGTATTTTGTAAGGGAAAATATGACAGTTTGTAAGTGCATGGAGCCGTGGAGGTTGACAGGTATGAGTATGCCACTGAAAAAAACGTTAGTATTAGGTGAAAATCAATAGAGTGCTTCGAGGTCCTAGGATTACCCACAATGCATTGCTGGCGGCCATTTTGGAAGTCCACAAAGCTTTTCACTTCATTGTTATTGTTCAGCGAACCAGTTAGATTCTACATTGTAATGCCGAATACGTGCGTTATTGTTGGCTGTTGTAGCCGAGGGGAAAAGGGTGGGAAGGGCTTCTTTAGACTTCCGAAGTGTGTTTACAATCAGGGGATTGAAGCTCAGGAGAAAAGTGAACGGCAAAGACGAATGTGGCTGGCAGCTATCAACCGGTCGACTGTGTTCGTGTTTGTTCTGACCACTTTCTGACAGGTAAATTGAATTATTTATGATGTACAAATACATTTTAAAAAGGTTATGGGACATGTGTACTTCATGTACATCTGTCGACACCATTCAAGTATGGCTAGGTTAAATATTGTAGGTGTTGCTTCTTGAGTAACATTTCTGAAAAAATATTCTTAAAAGATCTAGATGTTGATCTACTGTTGTTGTAAAATTGTTTTAAAAATGTAAAATAATATTCTAACCATCTGTGACCCATGAGTATGTATAAGCACACTTAAAGTATGTCAAATTGTTTATAACATAAGATTTTGAACTTGATAATTATCAATTTCCTTACAGGCAAACCACATCCTTGGGATGAGACTGATCCGGACTGGGCAACGAACAAGAATTTAGGCTACAGTCCACGAACCACTTCACCTTCAAAATCTGGACAGCGACACAAGAGACTTAAATCAAGAAAAGAAACAGTAAAGAACCTGCAACACAGTTGCAATGGGCACACAGAATCAATGACGACTTGTCAACAATGATCCATGGTTGTAAACTTGGCTGAGACAAACTCTGAGAATGTAGAACTTTCCCTTTCACAATCTTGTTTTCATCACCTTCGCTTGTGTGCACAGATACATCCCGAACCCAACCAGACACAAATCTGTCGTAGGCTTCCATACTTTTGTAATTTTGAAAATCCTTCAGTTCACAAAAGGGACTTGGGTGGAAAATAAGATAGTTAACAAGTTCGATGTAAGTCACACACGGGAACAAATCGGGATCAGACTTCCAGTCCTTGTTTATAATTTTGTAGGGATCCAATTTTCCAATAAAATGCAACTTCGCAGCGTACCGCTCGCGTGCTTGATTGTCTAAACTCTCCACGTAGTTTTCCATAGGGTTGATGGACAAAATCCATACACAAACGAAGCTAGTTGAGTAAATAAATAGACAAACTGAGTAAATATTTGCTCCTCTCGCTATCACCGCTTGTAATCGACAGACTTCCAAGATGGCGGCACGAAGCCGTGTTACTATTTTTAGCACAAAGCGCGGAGCCCTCTATACAAAATTGGTAATTTTTTCAGTGTCAGTAATAAGTCGAAACATAATGCAGAAAGTGATAACAACGGCAATAATTCCGGCTGGAAAAAACGGCAGATAAATTCTTCGGAAGATTGCGGAGGCAAGGAAAACTAGTGTGTTGACGCCAACGATCCGATGAAAGAAAATAAACAAAAGAATATGGATTAATAGAATTATTTCAGCAATATTATTTTGTATAATGTAAAATATTTTTGTGAACCGAAAAATCTTGAAGTGATAACTGATTTGTATTACCGATAAACTGTGATGATTAAAACTGAATGAATGTATGGATTTATATTATATATTTGTCGCCGATTTACAATTTCAACCTCGGTAACACTAAATTTTGGGGACCCATAGATCTCTGTTGGCACCCATAGATTTTTGAGCATGCGAGTCCCCGAGACCCATCACTTTTCAGAGGTAAAATCAACACTGCGACTAGAAGACTTTTGTTAAAATATCTGTAAACAGAAACTGTCCAAGAGACTCCTCCAAATAGTGACAAATGTGTATATTCAACACATTTTGTCCTTTTCTGGATAAATACTGAGCAACTTACCCAGGCAGACGAAGAGAACGGACTTTCCACTTGTGGCCGCCATTTTGCTATTGACGTAGTGGGCCTTGTCTGACGTAATCAATCGGCGTAGTTGGCAACTTTGTGCCTGATTAAAAAGCAAACAGATGCTGATCAGGCTGATACTGACAATATTAATGATAATAATAATGTAGACGCAGAATGTGAGGTGCGTCATAATCAAACTAATAATGATAACAATTTCAAAGTGTATAGTCATACATAGTGGTTAGGGGTTGTTATTATTACTATAATTATTAAAATGTCTTTATAACCCGAGGGGCAAGGTCTGGGAATTCTCGCAACTTGGATTTTCTCTCGAAATTGGGTAAAATATTTGTATTTCAAATTTGAGTAGCTTGTATGTAGAGGTATCACTGGATCTAATTGGCATAATTTATGTAGTGAAATGTTTTCACTGCAACTGACATTTTTGTGACTTGATTAATACATTCAGATTTACTTAACATGAAGGAGTAGTTACATTCATTTTACATTCCAAACACATTTACTTACATGTATAAGTTACATCAGGCCTTTTGAATGAACACTGATTTATTTTCTCCTTTCAATTATAAAAAAATAGGAGAGGGGTAGGTTATTTTTATGCTTACTTTCTATGTTTTATATGCCCTGCGATTGACTGGTTACCAATCTAGGGCATGCCCCGGTTAGCAGCGAGCTATAACAGATCCACAAGTGTATTTTATCATGCCAATCCCAACCAAAGCCTTAAATGTACTGTAGCCACTTCATTGCATTGTTATCGTTTTTAGACAGGGTCAATTTAGAACAAGAAAGCTTGTCAGTCCACTTCCAGTCCCTAAAATCTAAGATAGCCCTCAGCTTAATTTTATGACTCTTGTTGGGCTAACATGAACATCTGGTGAAAGATAAGAATAACAAGACAAAAGGAGTCTTAACAGCTAAGAGATATCATCAAATCAAATTCCGGTTTAGAGAACATGAATGCTCAGGGTAAAAACAATCGCAGCGATAATTCCGGTTGACAAGTTGACCAATGAAACAGACAAAGAAAGCTTTCAAAAACACGCAAAAAAAACCCTGAAATTAATTACAGAGACTTCTGGCTACTTTTCTCTTCAGTTATCGCTGGTCATGTTATTTGCAGATATTGAATTGAATTGTCTTTATTCTCATTGATATTAACACATTGTGTTTTGGTCATGACCCACAGTTCAGTTTAAGTGAGGGTAGTATCGTAGAGCAACCAGTAAATCGAGAGCTTTGCCTTTTGGCTCAGCTGCATCTTCACTACGACAGACTGGTACAGGGTCGGTCTGTCAATCTTCCGTCCCATCCTACACTAAATATTTTACAAGACACTGAGATACTTGGACTCCTCCACTTGGGGCAAGATCTATTCCCCTACCCGGCACCATGCCACCCTTTTTCTGTCTGAAAACCATGGTCTCGGACTTGGAAGTGCTGATTTTCATCCCAGCCTCTTCACACTCGGCTGCAAACCGCACCAGTGAGAGCTGAATATCACAGCTTGAGGAAGCCAACAGCACCACATAATCTGTAAAAACTAGAGATGCAATGCTGAGGCCTCTAAACCAGAGCCCTTCCGCGCCAAGGCTGCGCCTTGAAAATTTTGTCCTTAACATAACGGTTATGAACAGAATCGGTGTCAAAGGGCAGCCTTGGCGGGGTCCAACTCCCACTGGATATTAATTCGGCTTACTGCCGGCAATATGGACCAAACTCTGGCAACGGGCCTACAGGGACCGCACAGCCCTGATAACAGGCTTCCCGAGGAACACGGTTGAATGCATCCTCAAAGTACACAAAACATATGTGGACCGGATAGGCAAACTCCCATGCACCTTTTAAGACCTTAGAGTTTGTGTAGAGCTTGTCCACAGTTCCACGGCCTGGACGAAAACCAAATTGCTACCCTTGAATCTATGATTTGACTACCCGACGGACCCTCTTCTCCAGTACCCCAGAATAGACTTAGTTTGGGAGGCTGAGAAGTGTGATTCTTATGTACCGGTATTTGAAACACACTCTACAGTTCCCCCTTCTTGAAAATGGGTACCACCACCCCAATCTGCCAGTTCTGAGGTAGTGTCCCCTGTGTCCACACAATGTTGCAGAGGCGTACGCCACAACATCCCGAGGCTCAACACACTCCGGGCAGATCTCGTCAACCCCTGAGGCTTTTTGACCACCTCATTAATTTCAACCCCAGAGATATGAGAGCCAACCTCAGTCCCCAGGCTCTGCTTCTTTGGAGGAAGACGTGTTGGTGGGATTGAGGTCTTCGAAGTATTCTGCCCACCGCTTAACAAAGTCCTGGGTCGAAGTCAGCAGCGCTCCATCTCGACTATAAACAGTGTTGATGGCGTACCCTTCCCCCCCCCCTATGAAGCCGGATGGTGGACCAGAATTTCCTTGAAGCCGTTTGAAAGTCGCCTTCCATGGCCTTGACAGACCCCTCCCATGCCAACTGCCAAAGCCGCATTCCGCTTGGCTAATCGATACCTGCCAGCTGCTTCCAGAGTCCCACAGGGCAGGACCGATAAGACTCCTTCATTAGCTTGCAGTCTCCCTTAGGGGCCGGTCACACAGACATTTGCGGCTGAATCACGGCCAGAAATTTCTGACTTTGAGCCGGACGCTATAGGACGCATTGAGATCGCCATTCAGACGAGTTACGGCAGTGCATAACACGAGGTCGGAAATTCGCGCGCGGGTGGCAGCGCGAAAATATTTTGCGCTGTTCAATTCTTGAGAGCGCGTGGACACAGCCTTTCACGAGTTTATCGAGGCTGGACCGCGGGGGGTTTTGGGGTTTTTAAGGGTTATTGTTCTATCTTCGTTATTCATTATCCATTATCCGTTATCGGTCAGTTCATAATACGCTACAAAGCCTAGGAGCCGGGACACTTATTCTCAGCCAAAAGGCCAAGCTAAGGTCCTAGCCCAAAAGCCTTGCTGCGATCATTGCGAATGCACCGTTCCCGGAGGTACTGCAATACCGGGCCGATGCCGTAAACTTCTGGCCGTGAAGCAGATGTCGTTGGGCGCTGTTGGACGTTTTAAGACCGCGATATAGACGAGATAGAGCAGTGCTTTACTCGCGGTCGGAAATTTTCACGTGGTTGGCCGCGTTCAAAACTTTTGAGCTGCTCAAAAGTTTGAGCACGTGTTAAACCGCGTGCCACACACGTGGTCAACACGAGGTAATGACGCGGAAATGACGCGGAACGACGTGCTCTGGCCGCGGCCAGGGCGTAGTTACACATGGGTAGGACGGGAAATTTCAGCGGGTAATCGTGGGCGGAGCATGGTAATAGCATGTTCTGCGCCTGTATCGCGGTGTTATTACGTGAAATTAGCGTGTTACGCGTGTGACAGTCAAACGCCTTTCTCCGCGTATATACAGCGCGATTTGCCGAGCACACCATTGTGCTCGTGACGTCAAGGGGGTGAACATGGATCACCGTCAGCGTAGTTTCTCTTCATTTCGAATAAATCTTTCGGTGCATTTACAATGGTCGTAGCAAGGCTTTGATGCTAGGTCCTTAGCTTGGCCTTTTGGTTGAGTGGCCCTTTGCCATGATCTTTGATTTTTGCAATCCGGAGTTGGAATAAGAGCTTGTTCTGTCCACTCCACGCATCGGCCCGGTATTGCAGTACCTCCGGGAACGGTGCATTCGCAATGATCGCAGCAAGGCTTTAGGGCTAGGACCTTAGCTTGGCCTTTTGGCTGAGAGTAAGTGTCCCGGCTCCTAGGCTTTGTAGCGTATTATGAACTGACCGATAACGGATAATGGATAATGAATAACGAAGATAGATCAATAACCCTTAAAAACCCCAAACCCCTTTTGGCCGAGAGTAGGAGTCCCGGCTCCTAAGCTTTGTAACGTGTTATGATCTGATCGATAATGAATAATTAGAAAAATAGATAAAACAATTACCCTCAATAAACCCCTCCCCGTCAGCGTAGTGATCTCGTCTTAATCCATATTTATTTCTTGACATTTCTTTTCAAGATAATAAAATAAATATGATGCCATAGCTTGAAATCTTGATATTCACGGGACTGTGTCTAGAGCGTTTATGAATTCTACAGCCCGATAAATACATTCCTGCCGAGATTTGCATTTCCTCGCTTCTCCAATTATTTATACCTCGTTTTATCTCACTTATAGGAAATGTAATGGCGAACATATAACCAAATTCACTTCGTCTTGCAATCGTTCGGAATGTAATAAAACATAATCCATTCCGTCTTTATTTTTGTTGTGAACGTAATCGAACGGTAAATCCTTCCCCCCTCACGTGAACGCGCATTCTGCTGCGCTTTCATCAGAAGCGATCGTATTCTATATTAAACGCTTATTAAAACAATAAAGCGAGCTAATTATAATAATTGGGAGATCCTAGTCTATATAACGCGTTTATTTAAACAATAAAGTGCGATCGTATTCTACAAAATGCGTTTGTTAACGCGGATGAAAAGGTCAAAAGCGATCGCAGCAGAATGCGCGTTCACGCGAGGGTGGGGGGGGGTGGGTGTGTTGCGTAGGAGTCGGATTTGGGCACAACACCGGCTCGGGAGCTTTTATACCCATGGTCCACACGAGAAAATGACGCGATGAGGAAGCGGAACAGTCGCCGGCGTCTTTTTTCCGGCCATACCACAGACGAACGGCGGGTTGTCAAATTTTGCGCATTTTCCATCCCGGGCAACCACGGGCAAAAAAAACCCGCAAAATTTTAGCCGTGATTCAGCCGCAAATGTCTGTGTGACCGGCCCCTTAAGGCCCGGTCACGCAGCCTTTCATGGGCGTATCGAGGCTGAATCACGGCCAGAAATTTCTGCCCGTGAAGCAGACGCGGTGGAAAATGTGCAAAATTGGCTAAACCCGCTGTTTACCCGTGGTATGCCCGCGAAACAGACCCCGGCAACTGTTCCGGGTCCTTATCGCGGGTAACCGCGGCTGCATCGCGTTTGACCGTGCTTACACGCGGTACACACGCTAATGCACGTGATAACACCGCGATACAGGCGCAGAACAAACGTGCTATGACCGTGCTCCACCCACGATTACCCGCTAAAATTTCGCGTCCTACCCGCGTGTAACCACGTCTTGGCCGCGGCCGTAGCACGTCCTAGCATGTTCGTACCGCGTCTTTACCTCGTGTGTACCACGTGTGCCGGCCGCGGTTACCCGTGGTCTAAAGTTTTGAGCAGCGCAAAACTTTTTCGCGCGGCCAACCGCGTGTGAATTTCTTACCGCGTGTAAAGCACGGCTGTAGCTCGTCTGTATCGCGATCTCAAAGCGTCCAACAGCGTCTGCTTCACGGGCAGAAATTTTTGGCCGTGATTCAGCCTCGATACCCCCGTGAAAGGCTGTGTGACCGGGCCTTTACCGCCAGTGACCATCAACGTGTCTGAGGGTTGCCGCCACGGCAGGCACAGACTACCTTACAGCCATAGCTCTGATCATCCGCCACGACAATTGAGGCACGGAACATTGCCCACTCGGACTCAATGTCCCCCACCTCCTTCTGGACATGGCCAAAGTCCTGCCGGAGGTGTGAATTGAAACGCCTTGACAGGAGATTCTGCTAGATGTTCTTAACAGACCCTCGCAGCACGCCTGGGTCTGCTGGGTCGGACCGGCATCTTTCCCCACCATCGGAGCCAACTCATCACCAGGTGGTGATCAGTTGACAGCTCAGCCTCTATATTCACCCGAGTCTTCAAAAAATGCAGCCCCAGGTCCGATTAAATGACTGCAAAGTCGATCATCGAACTGCGGCCTAGGGTGCCCTGGTATCAGGTGCACATTTGGACACCTTTATGTTTGAACACGGTGTTGGTTATGGACAATCTGTAGCAGGCCCAGAAGTCCAATAACGGCTTTTTAGATCAGATCCCAATCACTCCACTCAAGGTTTCAACGTCTTTTCCCACGTGAACGTTGAAGTCCTCCAGCAGTACGCGGGAGTACCCAGGGGGCACACTCTTAATCACACCCTTCATGGACTCCAAGAAGGGTGGGTACTCTGAACTGCTGTTTGGTGCATAATGACAAGCAATGACCTGTTCCCCAACCAAAGGCAGAGGGAGGCATCCCTCTTATCTAACGGGATGAACCCCAACATGCAGGCGCTGAGCTGTGGGGCAACTAATATGCCCACACTGGCTCTGTGCCTCTAGCAACTCCAGAGTGGAAGAGAGTCCGACCCCTCCCAAGAGCCAGTTTCTGTAGCCGGTGAGCGGTTTTGGCTGCTACCCGCTCTCTAAGCACCCGACCCCATTGGCCCTTCACACATATAGTGAGCCCATGGGAAGAGGGACTCAGGTCGTCCCTTAGGGCTGTGTTTGGCACCCCGTGAGCGAAGGCCCGGCCACCAGGCGCTCTCCAGCGGACCCCACCTCCAGGCCTGGCACCAGAGTGGGGCCTCGGTAACCTGCGTGCGGGCGAGGCAAATCGTGAGCCAAAAGTTTCTGTTGTCATAAGGGGTCTATGAGCTGCGTTTCGTCTGGCTCCTCACCTAAGACCTGTTTGTCAAGTCAAGTCAAGTCAAGTGAAATTTATTTATATAGCCCTTAATCACAAAAATGTCTCAAAGGACTGCACAGGATTACAGTTACAAAATTACACAATTACCTGATCTTAAACTAGCAAACCAGCATGCGGGCAAGGAAAAACTCAAAAACCTCAGTGTGAGGAGAAAAGAGAAACCTTGAGAAAGGACCTCACATGTGGTAATCCCCCTTCCAGGATTGAACAGGGTGAATTACAATTAGCATTACTGTACACAGAATAGTAAACACTAGGTAAGATGTTGAAAATGTCCGGAAAGAGCATGACATCAACGACGACGCCAGCTGGTAAATGCAGGGGTTGACATGCTGCAGGTCAGACCCCGGTCCGCTGACCCATCCCAAATCATCCTTCTCCTTCGTATCAGCCAGGCAGGCCTCAGAAAAAGACAGGACAAAACAGAATACGAGGTGGGCATCAATCATATGCTTTGGAATAGAAGTGTGTCTTAAGCCTCAATTTAAAAACTTCCGTTGAGGTTGCAGATCTAATCTCCAGAGGCAGGGAATTCCACAACACCGGGGCCCGGATGGAGAACGCTCTCGAGCCCGCAGACTTCTTGGCTCTCGGAATCACAAGTAGACCGGCATTTTCCGAGCGCAGACTCCGTGCAGGAACATAGGGGGAAATCAAATCAGAGAGATAAGAGGGTGCAAGCCCATGCAAACATTTATATGTTAATAAGAGAACCTTAAAGTCACATCTTAAGTGGACTGGGAGCCAGTGCAAGTTGGCCAATACAGGTGTAATATGCTCAAACTTTTTAGTCTTAGTCAAAAGTCTAGCTGCCGCATTCTGAGCCAGCTGCAAACTTTTAATGCTAGACATCGGGAGACCAGAAAGCAATACATTACAGTAATCAAGCCGAGAAGTAATAAACGCATGAATTAAAATCTCTGCATCTGATTGGGACAGCATTGAACGAATCTTCGCAATATTACGGAGGTGGTAGAAAGCTATTCTAGTAATATTTTTCACATGTAACTGAAACGACAGATTAGGATCAAATATAACACCTAGATTTTTGACCGAGTCACTATGGGTGATATTACATTTGTCTAGGTTCAGGGTAATGTTTGAAAACAAATGACGACAGTGAGCTGGACCAATAATCAACATTTCAGTTTTTTCTGGGTTAAGGCGTAAAAAATTATTTGACATCCATCTTTGAATCTCAGTAAGGCAATCCTCCAGATTTCTAAAACTTAAATGTCCAGTTTTTTCCAGTGGCACATACAGTTGAGTGTCATCTGCATAGCAATGGAAACTAATATTATACTTGCGGATAATGTCACCAAGCGGGATCATATAAATACTAAAAAGAAGGGGGCCAAGTACAGAGCCTTGAGGAACACCACAAGGGACATTAGATTGTTTAGAGGTCATATTGCCATAGTTAACACATTGCATCCTGTCTGACAGGTAGGACCTAAACCACGAGAGTACAGTTCCTGAGATACCAATGCGTTCTAGACGAATCAATAATATGTTGTGGTCGACCGTATCAAAAGCAGCGCTGAGATCCAGCAGCAGTAACATTGATGAGGCACCAGAATCTATTGTTAAAAGGAGATCATTGGTTACTTTTGCAAGGGCTGTCTCAGTAGAATGATTTGCTCTAAATGCTGACTGGACAGTTTCAAAAAGGTTATTTTCTGACATGAAGTCATTTAGCTGCTGTGCAACGACCTTTTCAAGTAATTTCGCAAGAAATGGCAGATTTGACACTGGCCTATAATTACCTAGGCTTTCTGGGTCAAGGTTAGGTCGCTTAAGCGTGGGTTTAATGACGGCAGACTTGAAGGCTACAGGAACAATACCCGAGGATAGCGATATATTAATAATATTTAAAACTGATGGTCCTAAGATCTCAAACAGATCCTTCACCAGTGAAGCTGGAAACGGATCAAGCAGGCACGTAGTTTGTTTGGCCCTACTGACCATCTGTGTTAGATTATCAAGGGACAATTCATTGAAACTGGAGAATGTTTCTAAACAACCGCTGACACAGTCCATACCTAGCACCTCCACATCTTTGATATAGGAGGAGGAAACAGAGCGTTCTTTTAAAATTTCATTCCTGATTAGTTGAATCTTTTTATTAAAAAATTCCATAATGTCATTAGCAGAATGAGTGCAACCATTTGGGTTAAGTTGTTGTCTGGTAAGTTTCGCCACTGTGTCAAATAAAATTTTGGGATTATTCTTATGTTCAACAATAATCTTAGAGAAATACGAAGCTTTAGCTGAGGCAAGAGCTACTTTATATTTCAGCAAACTGTCACACCAGGCCAGTCGAAAAACCTCCAGCTTAGTAGTGCGCCATTTTCGTTCAATTTTTCTGCAACTTTGTTTGAGTAACCTAGTTTCTTCAGTAAACCAAGGTGTATTCTTCTTGGGTCGGAATTTATACTTTAGGGGCGCCACAGAATCAAGAACATTTACCAAAGCAGTATTGAAGTTGTTTGTAAGTGAGTCAACAGACCCAGTGTACGAAGGGAAGGCTGCAGTTACCGTAGGTAATAATTCTTTTAAGGCTAACACCGTTTTAGGGCGGATATTGCGACTGCTAAAGCCTATATTTTCCTTATCACAGTAAACAGCACCTCACATTTAACAAAATAGTGATCAGAGATGGCATTAGGATACGGTAACACTGTAACATTTGAGGCTACTACGCCACGGGTCAGGACAAGATCTAGAGTGTTCCCATCTTTATGAGTTGGCACACCAACTATTTGATTGAAACCAAATGTATCCATCAGTGACTTAAATGCAATTGCAAGTGAATTTGATGGGGAGTTTATGTGAACATTAAAATCACCAATAATTACAACATTATCCGCATACGTAACTAAGTCTGTTAACAAATCAGAGAATTCTTCCAAAAAATTTGAGTATGGTCCAGGTGGGCGATACACAACAACTACATAAATTGGTGTTGACATTAAGGACCTCATAACAAGTGCTTCAAACGTTTTAAAACTAGTAGGGGTATTAGAAGTAAATTTCAACCTATTTTCCGATATAAGAGCAACACCTCCACCTTTTTTGCATGGTCGTGCCAAGTGCGCACTCACAAAGTTAGGGGGAGAAGCCTCATTTAACACTACAAACTCATTTGGCTTCAACCAGGTCTCACAAAGGCCAATAAGGTTAAGATTGTGTTCATTAATAAGGTCATTAACAAGTAAAGCTTTGGAGGCTAGTGATCTAATATTAAGAAGGCCAAGCTTCAGCACTGTGGACTGAGCTGAAACCCTTCGCGAGTTTTGCACCTTAGTGGTAACCACCACAGGATTCGACTGCCGGTCCCGGGTCTTGTGCCTTGCATGACGGCAGATGCGGCCCGAATTCCACACCACAGGAATATTGTTGACCGGTGGAGTAGCAGGATGACTATTGGTAGAAAATAATGTTATTTCTTCTCCCTCCTCACCTAACAAGGGAGAAACAGAGGTAAGAGGCACAGAAGAAGATGCTATAGAATAGTATAAATCAGGGTGTATGGTGCAGTCAGTAGAACACTCTAAACTACAAAAACTATGTGAATTGCATGAATCTAGCATAGCGCTAGTTAGCTCTAGCGTTACAGACTCCACACCCATGGTAACAGGTTCACTAATCACCTGTGACCTGGCCTGCACTAGTGTATCCTGTCATGGAAGGCTTAAACAGTAATCTATATTTTTAGAAAGAGTGAGAGCACCTTCCCGGTTAGGGTGAAGGCCGTCTCTCCTCAGCAGGTCAGGTCGGCCCCAGAAAGCAGGCCAGTTATCCACAAACCTAAATCCCTTCTGATTGCAAAAACTTGCCAGCCATCGGTTAAGCGAGACTAGTCTGCTAAACCTCTCATCATTGCCTCTCGCAGGCAAGGGGCCAGAGACAATTACTCGATGCCGACTCATCTTTCTGGCGAGATTACAGGTCCTAGCAATATTTTTCTTTGTAATCTCAGATTGTCTCATTCTAGTATCATTGGAGCCGACGTGAATGACTATATCGGTGTAGCTAGCCCTGTCCTGGTGTCTAGGTTTGCTCGTCAGCTCCCTCAAATTAGCCTCAATGTCGGGTGCTCTGGCCCCAGAAATACACATAATCGTGGCTGGGGTGCTAAGCTTTATGTTACGGGTGATGGAGTCACCTATAACTAGGGTGCGGGAGCCAGTAGACCGGGGTGGAGTGGGACTAGCTAGGGGGCTGAACTTGTTATGCGTCTGAATTGGCTCACCGCGATTAGCATGCCGTTTAGGGCTAATGCTAACCGGACTAGCAGGTTCGCTACAACCCACGCTAGCAGTGGTGTCCGAGGCACCTAACATTTTCCGTTTAAACTGCTCTAGCTCACGGACACGTCCCTCTAGAAGGGCAACCTGCCTACGGACACGGGAGCAACCTTTACAGCAACCCATACTTACTTGTAAGCGTCGGATGCCAAGAGCGTCCTAGCAGCCGTGGGAGGGGATATCCTTCAACAACGATCGGCAGCAGCTTCCGACTGTAAAAACAATTTTGCGCGGCACTTACCTTGCGCCAATCGTCCGAGATACTTACCCGAAACTTTTCAAGATAAAAAGTCTCAATCCAAAGTCTCAATCCAGAACACTACATGGGTAACACTATCAGGGGCTTGAAGCCACCAGACAACATAGCTCCTAGGATCATTGCAACACACAAACTACTCCACTTCAGTAAGGTAGCAGATCACGAAGAGGGGGACCATTTAGGCTTTGTGTTTTGGGTGGGCGACTGTTATAGCTGGTGTCTGCTAGCTAGTAGCTTTAGCGGCTCATTACATTGAAAATAAATTCATCAATTAAATCGTCTCTGGGGAAAGTAAGAAGAGTGCAAAGAAATAGTGTTCACCAGCGGGTGCTCCGTGGATTCTTATCGGGTCCGGGAAGCGACTGATGCGGCATCAGGAAAGGCAATTGGCCAGGCTGCAGGTCTGGCCTGCTGCTTCGGCCCGGCTAACAACTCTCTTAACCCACTCCTCCTGAGCCTGTATCTCACCAACGCCAGATACAATGGCTTGCGAAACTATTTGGCCCCCTTGAACTTTGTGACTTTTTGCCACATTTCAGACTTCAAACAAATAAATAAAACTAATTTCTTCTGAAGAATCAACAAGAAGAATCATTAAGTGGAACACACTTTATTGGATATTTTAAACTTTTTTTTAACAAATAAAAAACGAAGAAGTAGGTATTAAGCCCCATTAAGTTAATACTTTGTAGCGCCACCTTTTGCTACAATTACAGCTGCAAGTCGCTTGGGGTATGTCTCTATCAGTTTTTCACATCGAGGAACTGATATTTTTGCCCATTCCTCCTTGCAAAACATCTTAAGCTCAGTGAAGTTGGATGGAAGGTGTTTGTGAACAGCAGATTTCAGTTCTTTCGACAGATTCTCAATTGCATTGAGGTCTGGACTTTGACCTGGCCATTCTAACACCTTGATACGTTTTTTGGTGAACCATTCCATTGTATCTTTCGCTTTATGTTTTGGATCATTGTCTTGTTGGAAGACAAATATCAAGTCAAGTCATTTATTTATATAGCCCTTAATCACAAAAATGTCTCAAAGGACTGCACAGGATTACAATCACACCATCACCTGATCTCAAACCAACATGCGGGCAAGGAAAAACTCAAAACCTCCGCGTGAGGAAAAAAAAACCTTGAGAAGGGGCCTCACAAGTGGTAATCCCCCCTCCAGGATGGCCAGGGTGGAATATATTTAGCATTACAGTACACAAACATAGTAAACACTTGGTAACATATTGAATTTTTTTCCAGAAAGTGCATGACAGCAACAACGCCCCCAGCCTGTAAACTAGTAAATATCCGTCCAAGTCTCATGTCTTTTGCGGACTCCATCAGGTTTTCTTCCAGAATGGTCCTGTATTTGGCTCCATCCATCTTCCCATCAATTTTAACAATCTTCCCTGTCCCTGCTGAAGAAAAGCAGACCCAAACCATGATGCTGCCACCACCATGTTTGACTGTGGGGATGGTGTGTTGAGGGTGATGAGCTGTGCTGCTTTTACGCCAAACATAACGTCTTGCATTGTTGCCAAAAAGTTTGATTTTGGTCTCATCTGACCAGAGCACTTTCTTCCACATGTTTGGTGTGTCTCCCAGGTGGCTTGTGGCAAACTTTAAACGACACCTTTTATGAATAGCTTTGAGAAATGGCTTCTTTCTTGCCACTCTTCCATAAAGGCCAGGTTTGTGCAGTATACGACTGATTGTTGTACTATGGATAGATTCTCCCACCTCAGCTGTAGACCTCTGTAGTTCATCCAGAGTGATCATGGGCCTCTTGGCTGCATCTCTGATCAGTTTTCTCCTTGTATGAGCTGAAAGTTTAGGGGGACGGCCCGATCTTGGTAGATTTGCAGTGGTCTGATACTCCTTCCATTTCAATATTATTGCTTGCTCAGTGCTCCTTGGGATGTTTAAAGCTTGGGAAATCTTTTTGTATCCAAATCCAGCTTTAAACTTCTCCACAACAGTATCCCGGACCTGCTTGGTGTGTTCCTCGTTCTTCATGATGCTCTCTGCGCTTTAAACAGACTTCTGAGACTATCACAGTGCAGGTGCATTTATACAGAGACTTGATTACACACAGGTAGATTCCATTTATCATTGTTAGTCATTCAGATCAACATTGAATCAATCGGATATCCTCACTGAACTTCTGGACAGAGTTAGTTCCACTTTATGATTGTGTCCCACTTACTGTTGATGGTTCACAAGAAATTACAGTTTTATATCTTGATGTTTGAAGTCTGAAATGTGGCAAAAGGTCACAAAGTTCAAAGGGTCCCAATTTTTTTCGCAAGCCACTGTACATTACCGATGAAACAGATGACCTGGAGATATAGCCTGTGGCAAACCGCTACATCCGGGACGGTTGTATTTTAATCATCGCAGCGACCTGGCTCAACTCGCTGCTTTTTAAATCGCTTTCTTGCACTGAGAGGAGAAGCTCTCCAATTTTGTTGTACTTCCGTACAATGACAATAAAGACTATTCATTCAACTGCAATTCTGGTGTCTGTGTTTATACTTGTTGTTATATTCATATACTCTCATTCGGTGGCTTGGGGGCTTTTATGAAGATACGATGCTACTTCAAAGATCTTCTCTTGTCTCCATTAACTGCGGGATTACTGTACAAAGGTTGTGAATCGCGTCACTGCTTCGTGAACACAGCATCATCCTGTCTGTTTGCTTGTTTGCAAATAACTTTCTTTCCCTTGAGGATTTCGGCCTATTTATTCATTCGCATAAGTGTCGGGGACGATTCGCCATTAGGATCAATTAAGAGGATATGACGAACCGTCTTGACATGATTGGATGGCGATGCGTCACCTAACACAGGTCGGAAGATGAATTTTTGTTTTGTTTTCCATTCATGAAGTCAGATGAGATCTACTTCCTGAGCATACATGCTTTGTTTTAAGCAACTCTTGTGCTTCCTGAAAATAATTTACTTAACCCCTTAATGCTCCTTTAAAATCTGCCTCCAATTCAAATTCAAGACGTATCTAAAGTGAATTAAATGCTGTACTTGAACGGTCTTGGTCTCTTTTGAAACACACTGAAGTTTTGTTCCAAACTGGAATATTCACTGCAAGTGCTACTAACATTGAGTAATCCCCTTTGGAACACACAAAAATGGAAGGTTTTTATTCTCACCTGAATTGTTTTTTGCAATCAATTCCCTGCAGATAAGTGTACCATGGGCATCTTAGTCGGAAAACAGGGGAGACAAGAGGTGGCTTATCAAACATGATTGCAATCAGAAAAACTAAATATTTTACACACGTTTTTAAGGTTCAGTCTAGGCTAGGGTACTCCAACCTTTTTCAACCTGCGAGCTACATTTTGTTAATTACTAGCGTAAAGGGCACCCAATTTTATATGCATTTCTAAAATAACAACGTATCATGTTATTACTATGCTGTCACCATGTTATTATCAGGTTAATCATTAGAAGTAGGGTTAAATAGCTTTACTCAACCACTAAAAAAATATTTTACTAGAAAATTACAATGACTGAGCACTGGTGAACTATTTTCAGAACAGGTCCGTGGGCACCTCAGCGTTCCTTAAAGAGCACCTTTGTTCTCACGGGGAACATGTTGGAGACACCTGGTCGTGGCGTTTCCAAAAGTGGCCATTTGGAGACAACAAGTTAACAGCACTAAAACCTCTGCAACTGTGTATTTTACTTTGGCCAAATTTAGACATTTTGAAAGAGTTGTAGATGTTTGACTTCTTTTTCCAGAATTCGATCAATGATTAGAAAACGTATTTTGCTCTGTACTGGCGTAGTTAACCACAGAGGATTTGTAGTATTTGGTAGCTTCCCTCTTTTGAAAAACTCACATACCCCTTGAATATTTGCCTTCATGCACCGCTATTTGATCATTACTAATAAAAAGGTGGTGGTCCTGATGCGAGCGAAGGACGAGTACCTAAGCAGGTGACTGCCATACCAAAATCGAATTCTCCATGTTACAACCCCTTCATTTTACTGTAAAATTTGCCTATAATCCCAATCGAAGACGTACCCAAAGTAATTTAAATGCTGTTCTTGAACCATTTGAAGAATAAGGATGATTTTGGTCTTTTTTGAATGGTAAGACTCCGAAGCTTTGCCATGAAGTGAAATAATCACTGCAAGTGCTACTGACATTTAGTAATCCGAGTTGAACACACACAGAAGTAGAAGGTTATTATTCTCGCCTAAAAACATTTTTTGCAATCCCATGTCTGTAGAAGAGTGTACCATGGGCATCTTAGCTGGAAAAAGATTGGACAATAGCATGAAGCCTTATTTGGTCACAGGTCACATTTGATCAAAATCTGAAAAACTAAACATTTAATTTTACACATTTTTCTAAAAGTTTGTCCAAGCCTTTCCAGTGTGCCCTTGTGTTTATGGAAAGCATTGTTTGGATCAGGGGTATCAAACTCATTTTTTCTTGGGGACAACGTGGTAGGAAAAAATAAACAGGAGAAACGAGTGAGATAACTAGTGAAATAACAAGAGAGATGACAAAATAGATAAGAGAAAAAGAGAGAGAGAAAAAGATTTGTAGACTTGAATATTTTTTTTTTCGGATATAGACATTTTAGTTAACCTTGACTCGATCCGCCTTTTTAAATGCCCCCAAAAAAACCTAATACTTTAAAACAAATGATTGGGGAAAACCTTATAATGATTAACCAGACAAATCACAACTTCAAAAAAATGCCATTTTGCGTGATCGCGCAAGACTAGCTAGCAACTAATTTGAGTGCGGCGAGACCTTCTTGATGCCGATTAGCGCCCTCATGCATAATGATCGCTCATGAAGCCTTTAAGACAGCAGTGAGCAAAAGATGTTTTCTTTTGTCTAATTACAGCCACCGCTTCCGTTCACGCGCTTAATTGCAGTGAATGACTCGGAGAAAAGCAAATCGATTAGCGGACGTCAAAAGAAGGAATACGTTCGTCAAGGGCCCGAGATTTCAGGGCAGCAGTCAAAACTCGGGGGAAAAGTCATTAATTAGCTTGTGTTACCGTTTACCCGAACCTCCTTTTCTTTGAAAACATGTCTGTCACCTCACTGATGGGAAAGGATATCAATTGCTGTTTCATTAACTGCAAAATAATCAACATTCAAAAGAACTTTGTTACTGTTAATTACGGACTACAAAACGCTACATTTTTAACACTGCGGCTTTAACTACGGTGCATTGTGGCTTATTCACATTGGTCCAAATAAATTTTATAAATAGTTTTAAACCATTCCATTATATCTTGTTTGAAGATGAATCTGCACCCCATTCTCAGGTACCTTGCACACTCCATCAGATTTTGTGCCAGAATCACCCTGTATTTGGGTCCATCCATCTTCCCATCACATCTAATACAATTCCCAGTCCCTGCGCAACAAAACTAATACCAGAGCAGGATACTGCCACCACCATGTTTGAAAATGGGGATAGTGTTTTGCGATAATCTTATGCCAAACAGTAAAGCTTTACCTTCAGCCCAAAAACTTCTATTTTGTTCTAATCGGACTAGAGCACATTGTTTTACATGTTATTTGTGTCTCCCATGTGGCTTCTTGCAAACGCCACTCTTTTTTTATTGTATTCTTTCAGAAATACAATACAATTCTTTTTCTTTGTCCCTGTGGTGAGGGGCCCTCTACTTCTGAGAGGTAAGAGAATTCTCCCACCATGGTCCGCTGTGTGTCGTAAGAGGCGACTAAAGTGGAGGGAGCGAGGGGACTGGGGATCCTCTCCTCTCTATCTCTACTCCCTAAGAGACAGCAAGGTAAAGAAAGGGGGCGGGAGACCGAAAGGTCTCGCAAACCCTAGTTATGGGGTCATTAAAGGTGAGAGGATGTGGATGTAAAGCGACTGAGTGGAAGAAAGAGGAGATCGGAAGGATGATGACTAAAAGGAAGGTTGATGTGTTAGCCTTGAGTGAAACAAAGATGAAAGGAAAGGGTGAATTACAGATTGGAGGTATGTATGGTAGAAGGTCTGGAGTTGCGGGTGGACATGCTAGAGGAGTGGCTGTGCTTGTGAGTGAGAAAGCAAAGGAAAAACTGGTGGAGTGGAAAGAGATATCTTCCAGATTGATGTGGGTGAGGTTGAAGTGGGGTGTAGAAGTATGGTTGTTTATAAGTGCATATGGACCTGGTTCAGAAAGAAGCGCTGAGGAGAGAGGGGAGTTCTGGAAGGACTTGTCCGAATGTGTGGCAAGTGCAAAAGAAGGGTGGAAAGTGGTAATACTAGGTGACCTGAATGCTAGAGTGGGTGATGAAACGGTTGAAAATGTGATTGGTAGATATGGAGTACCAGGAAGAAATGAGAGTGGGAAGAAATTGATTAAGTTATGTGTGGAAAATGAGTTGGTGATTGGAAATACATTGTTTAAAAAGAGGGACGTGAAAAAGTATACCTTTGTCAGAGTAGATAGTGGCAAGATGGTGGACAGAGCACTGATGGATTATGTAGTGGTTACGAAAGGGATGTTAAGTAGATTGTTGGATGTGCATGTTTACAAAGGTGAAATGAGTGGTATGTCTGATCATTTTTATGTGGAAGGAAAACTGAGAATAGATGGATCGTGGAGGGCTAGTTATAAGAAGAGTGTGAGGGAAGAGGTGAAAATGTCAGAGTTGAATAAGGCAGAAAAGGAAAGAGAGTTTAAAGAGAGGATAAGGGAAGAGTATGAACGGGTTAGTAGAAGAGAAATGGAGAGTGTGGAAATTGAATGGAAGTGGCTTAAAGAGGCAGTGTTGAGGAGTGCAAAAGAAGTGTGTGGAATGAGAAAAGTTGGTCGAGGTATTAGGAAAGGAAGTGAATGGTGGAATGATGAGGTATCAGAGGCTGTGACCGAAAAGAGACATGCCTTTGAGGAGTGGCTGCAAGATAAGAGTGGCGATGCGTATGAAAGATATAAAGTGAAGAAAAGGTTGGTAAAAGCGGAAGTGGAAGCAGCGAAAAGGAAAGCAAATGATGAATGGTGTCGAAAGATAGGAGTGAACTTTGAGGAAAGGAGAAAAGTGTTCTGGAAAGAAGTGAAAAGAGTAAGAAACAGTGAGTCTGGAAAGGAAGAGAAAGTGAAAGATAAGGATGGTAGATTGCTGGTTAGCGGTAGTGCAGTCAGGACGAGATGGGCAGAGTATTTTGAGGAGTTGCTAAATGTGGAGGATGGGAGAGAAGTGAGAGTTGAGGCGATCGATGGTATGGAGAGAATGCCCGTGCTGGGTGATTTAAATGTGAAGCCTGTGGAAACATGGGAGGTGCAAGAGGTAGTCAAAGAAATGAAAGGAGGGAAGGCACCTGGGTTGGATGGTTGTACCGCTGAATGCCTGAAAAAAGGTGGCACAGCTATGATTGACTGGTTAGTACGCTTGTTGAATCTATGCTTTTTAAGTGGTGTGGTTCCTGTTGATTGGTGTAGTGCATGTATGGTGCCATTGTATAAGGGTAAAGGTGATAAGTATGATTGTAGCAATTCGAGAGGTATCAGTTTGTTGTCTGTGTGGGGTAAGCTGTATGGAAGAGTCTTGATTAAGAGAGTGAGAGAAAGAACGAATGAGGTGGTGATGGAGGAGCAGAGTGGTTTCAGGAAAGGAAGAGGATGTGTGGATCAGGTGTTTGCAGTACGACAGGTGTGTGAGAAATATTTTGCAAAAGGTAAGGATGTTTATTTGGCTTTCATGGACTTGGAAAAGGCGTATGTTGATAGAGAGACGTTGTGGCAAGTGATGGTGATGTATGGAGTGGGTGGAAAGTTGTTGGAAGCATTGAAGTTTTTATATGAACAGTAGAGCATGTGTAAGAGTAGGGAGTGAGATAAATGAGTGGTTCCCTGTGTTGACTGGTGTGAGACAGGGGTGAGTGATGTCACCATGGCTGTTTAATGTGTACATGGATGGTGTGGTGAAAGAGGTGAATGCAAGAGTATTCAGCAGAGGTGTAGAGATGATGGACAACAGTGGAACAGTCTGGCAGGTAAGTAAGTTGTTGTTTGCAGATGACACAGCGCTTGTGGCTGATTCTGAGGAAACATTGAGAAGGTTGGCAACGGAGTTTGGAAGAGTATGTGATAGGCGTAAGTTATGTGTCAATGTTGGGAAGAGTAAGGTGATGAAGTGTTCACGTGTTGCATTGGGCATGACGTTAGAAATCAGGTTGCATGGACAGGTGCTGGAAGAAGTTGAAAGCTTTAGGTACTTGGGTTGTGATGTGGCTGCAGTTGGTGGAATGGAGTGTGAGGTATTAAACAGAGTGAATCAAGGAAGCAAGGTTTTGGGTGTTCTGAGGAGAATGATTAACAACAGAGTATGAGTATGGATGTTAAGAGGGGACTGTATGAGAGTGTGATTGTGCCGACTGTGTTGTATGGTGCAGAGACTTGGAGCCTGAACGCAGATTTAAGAAGGAAGTTGAGCTTTTGAGATGAAGTGTTTGAGAACTGTGTTAGGAGTGACAAGATTGGATAGACTGAGAAATGAAATTGTGAGAGACAGAACTGGAGTAGTCGTGGAACTGAGCAAGCGTGTTGATAAGAGTACTCGGTTGGTTTGGACACGTGGAGAGGATGGATGAGGAGCGAATGTTGAAGAGGATCTACAGAGCAGAAGTCAATGGAATGAGACCAAGAGGAAGGCCGCAGTTGACGTGGATGGATGGTGTTATGAGTGCACTGCAGGAAAGAGGTCTAAATATAATGGAAGCTAGAGCTCGTGTTGGTGATAGAAAGGAGTGGAGAGGTGTTGTGAAAGGATAGTGGGATTGTGGACGCGTTCTTAAGGATGGGCTGGGCACCTGTATGATGCGGCAGGGGTAAACCAGTGAAAGCGGTCGGGCCCTGCTGTTGAACAAAAGAGTGTGTTGTGTCACCCTGACCCGAGTGACATGGCCGCTTTCTGGTGTCCCATTTTATCTGGAGGGACGAAAGCATGACCAACTTGGGTGCCGAGGTGCTTAACTTGTTTGGGTGTCCGGGCATTTGGGTTGGCCATGGTCCAAAACGTTTTGTGTGTGTTTTTTATGCTATTTATTTCCCTGTTATTTTCTTTGTTATTGTATGTGTGTGTCTTGCTGTCGGTCACCCCTCTTGAGGGATATGACCAAGGTAGATAGATAGATAGATAGATAGATGGATAGATTCTTACAGAAAAGGTTTTCTTATTGCCACTCTTCCATAAAAGAGAGATTTATGAAAAGTATGACTAAAAGTGGGCGGCACGGCGGCTGAGTTGCCAGCGCGTCCGCGGCACAGTTCTGAGGTCATGGGATTGAATCCTCCTATGGGGAGTTTGCATGCTCTTCCCGTGCTTGCACTCCGGTTTTCTCTCGGATTCCAAAAACATTCATGTCAGGTTAATTGGCCGGTCCGAATTGACCCTGTGTGTGAATGTATGAGTAAGTTGTCTGTCTCTGTGTGAGCTGTGACAGGCTGGCAACCAGTTCAGGGTGTCCCCTGCCCTCTGCCTTAAGATAGCTGGGATGGGCTCCCGCACCCCGACTGAGGATAAGCGGTGCAGATAATGGATGGACAACTGATCCCAAGAGCAAAGAAGTGTTCTGCTGGTTCAAGAGCGTTCTCCATCCGGGCACCGGTGCTGTGGAATGCTCTTCCCCCTGAGATCCGATCTGCATCCTCAGTGGAAATGTTTAAATCTAAGCTTAAAACTCACTTCTACTCCATAGCATATGAATAACCTACTCTTCTCATCGGCTGAAAAATACTGTAGTCTGTGTAATATAGTGTAATAATCTGTGAAGCCCTTTGAGACTCTTCGTGATTTAGGGCTATACAAATAAAAATGACTTGACAATGCATAGATTGTCTCACCACAGGTGTGTATGCGTACAGGTCATCCAAAGTGATCACGGGCTTATTGGTTGCTCCTCTGATTAGATGTCTCCTTGTATGGGCCAAAAGCTTCGAGGGACGTCCAGGTCTTGAGGTTTGCAGTGTTTTTATGCTCTCTCCATTTCAATATTATTGCCTGCAAAGTGCTTTGAGTGTACATGTTGCAAAACCTTTTTGTAACCCAATACTTTCTCTAGGCACTGTAGACTATTAGAGGCACACACAACATATTGTAAGGAAAATCTTTCAGGAAATAAAGTATTTCTCTCACAAGATTTTCTATTTAATCCTCTGGTTCATATGCAATTATAAGAAAGGTTCCTTTTTGATTATGAAAACTCAAAAAAGGAATTGGCACTCAAATTCAGACCAAAAATTCAGAACATAGATCAGTGGTGAAGTCCATGTCTGATTAGTAGTCAGGCAAAGTCAGAAAAAAAACAAAAAAAACAAAGACTTTATAATGGGATTGGCAGAGAGGGAAAGCAAAACATTAACTGTAGCATTATTGTCTTACGTTACCTTATAAAGTATATGCATTACTTCTTTTGAACAAAAGCCTCCCTTGATAAAACTAGTGATAATATAGTAATCCTCAATCAGGACAAAAAGCCCAGAAAACAAAAAAAAAAGGTACTTGATGGTTTTACTTGCTGTTAGATTGCTCATACTATCACAGGGTTCGTACACCCTTTTCATGGCCAAATTCAAGCACTTTTAAAGGACTTTTAAAGTCATTTTTTAAAATCTCCCCAATACCATTAAAATAAATCCGGCGTGAATCGTGTATTTTCTAGATCCACAAATATATTTGCGATTTACACATGCAATTTTTAATTGTGAAGGTGCATTTATCAAAATATATGATTTTTAGATCTTGAGTAAATCGCAAATTTATTTTTGGATCTGAACAATACATGTGTAAATATTTTTGAGACAAATCTGTCCCAATAGAAGTGTTGGGTAAAATTACGGTTATAAGTAGCTAACATTTTCAATTGCAGGAAGTTCTTCCCAATACAATTTGCCCCTGGGAAACGCGATCTTAATTTTTTGTTGGCCCATGATAAATGATACTTAATCCTTGCACTAATACACATTTCATGATGCCCTGTTTGGGTGCAGCAGCATGCACCTGTCCTTTTGGGGCATTGGCTCTTCATTTTACAATGGCATATAAACTAATGACAGCTGCCATTAAACACAGGGAAAGAAGTAATGCAATGTCAAAGCCAAGCCACCTGAAGGCAGTGTGCATCATTTTTAAGCAGCAGCTTTTAGAAAAACGAGTAAACAATGTCAAACATTCACAAGCATTTCACCTAAAATCCAAGCACTTTTCAATCCTTAAAAACACAACATTAAAATGCAAGCATTTTCAAGGATTTCGAGCACCTGTGCGAACCCAGTATCCCTAATTCTATTGTTTAGGGCTGAGGTGTGAGCCAGATCAGAATCCTTAGTCTCACTATCACCCGGTACCATGAGGCAAGAGATTTGCATGCCTCACTCTACATCTGCAGATACTCATCACAGTAATATAGGTTATATACTAATTTTCATTGATAATTATTATGCTATGTGAAAATTCGGTAAAAGTTAAATGAGAAAACAACTCTGAAACTGAAAACATAACCATTTATTAGTTTTACTTTTGTTGTTATGACAAGTGAGGCACAGCCCCCTTTACTGCAAAAAACTGCTTCAGAATGACTGTTATAACTATCTGCCTACTCGTTACTGCCAAAAACTAAAACAAAAAATACTCAACGCAATATAAATCAAATCTTGCATTAATAAAAAGTGTTTTGATGATTTTAGGAAAAAAAGAGCATTGCCAAAGAGCTAAGAGTGTGTATGAAATAAATGTTGGCAGCTGCTTACGCTGACAACCGGTAATAACTTATTGAGCCATCTTTGGACAAAGAAACTTCATTTTTTAAGGTTTTTTTTTTTAATGGGAGAGGGGGTGGTGGTGTAGTTGCACTTATTGAAGTATGTCAGCCATGTTTGTTAAAGTTTTCCGCAGAAGAGTGTGGAATTCCATTAATCGAACATGCTCCCTATTTCATCACATTATTTTCCAATAGTTTTCGGCCTTCCGTTTTTTCTAATAAATAAATTCTATAACCCAACTTTTTTTTTAGAAAACAAAGAAAAAACTTCCAACAATTAATTATAGCCCATGTCGCCTTCTAGATGTCAGTTAGTTCAAGCACCGAACAGATATTTCTGAAAACAAATGCTTCATGTGCTGAGTAAAAAAATCTACTATGATTTTGAATTTCATAAAATATGTTTAAAACTCTATGAAATATATCTTAAATTTGGATAAACGTAAAAGGGACAGTGTGTATTATTAAGCTCTTCCTATTGGTAAAACCTCATTAATTTCAAATGTAAATACTGTAAATATTTTTAAATAATAAGCAAAATACAAGAAATATTTTTACTTGTAATTGGATCCAATATATATATATATATATATATATATATATTTTTTTTTTTTTTTACATAACATTAGACTTACCTAGAGGGAGCTGACATGATTGTCCGCCACTTTGCCCATTAAGGCTACCCTGAAAAACAAGTCTTTTTTTCCTTCTTTTTATCTTTACTCATGCTTTTTTCTCTTTGATTCTTTACTCTTCAAGATATTTTTTCTTTGTCTCCCTTTTCCTTTGTTTTTTCTTTTTCCCTTTTCATCATTTCCCCCCTTTTGTTATTTTATCATTTCTTCTTTATTTCTTCCTTTTACCTTACTTTTGAATTTTCTTTGCTAAATTGTAGACATTTTTATGGATCAGCAAAATGCATGATTCACTGTTGATGCCTTAGCAAAATCCATTTCAACCTAATCATGCCGGAAGGGGGATTTACCGCATGTGTGACCCTTTCCCAAGGTTTTTTAATTTCTTAATTAGTTTTTCATCCGGAGTTTTTGGTGAGTTTTTCTAGCTCTGATGTGGGTTTTAGAATAGGGAATGTTGTTAAGTTGGTCTGTGCAGGCCTATGAGACTTTTTGTGATAGAGGGCCATACAAATTAGTTTGACTTGACTTCCTTTTTACCCTTTATTTCCTTTGTTCTCTCAACAAAGGGGCCCATGATCACAGTAGATGACCTGCAGGCATTCACAGCTGAGGTGGGCCAATATGTGCGTAAGACAACTATTAGTCGTACTCTGCATAAATAGAAGAGTGGCAAGAAGAAAGTCATTTCTAAAATACTATCCTAAAAAGGCTCGTTTGGCATTTGTACGGGGCCACAAACAACATGAGGAACAAGATTCTCTGGTCAGATGAGAGTAAAATTGAACTTTTTGGGCTTAATACAAAGTTAACATTTGGCGTAAAAGTAACACTGCACATCACCAACCCCACTGTTAAGCATGGTGTTGGCAGCATCATGTTCTGGGGTTAGTTTTCTTTAGCAGGGACTGGAAATATCGTTGATGGAATGGATGGGCCCGAAAACAGGGCGATTATGGCAGAAAATGTGTCTATAAGAGGACTGACAATGGGGGATCTGAAAAATGCTGTGCACAAATGATTAACCATCAGACCTCAAGGAACTTGAGCTGTTTTGTAAGGAAGAAGAGGCAAATATTTCTATATCACGATTTCCGAAATTTATAGAGACAACCCCAAAAATACTTTTAAAGGGTTCCTACACCTTAAAAAAATTTTAACGCCTTTCGACATCAAATTTAAGACCAAGTTGACAAAAAAACCCACAAAATATTTCTTGCACACTACATCGTGCCTCGAACACATTACCTGGCACTATCTTTTAGCCATGACTAAAACCGTTCGTAGGTTTCATGTCCTGCACGGTTGTCATGACGCCTAGCTGGCCCCTCCCCTTGACACCGGCTGAGACGCATTGGACTGATTGCTCTTGGAGTACTTAAGCGCGGCCTTTTGGAACTGCCCGCTGCCATATCATTGCTTAGCCTTGTTGAAAACCTGTTACTGCCTGTTTGATTTGAGTAATGCCTAGATTGTAATTTTGCCTGCCTTTGAACCTGCTTTGTTTTGTTTTTGGTCCGTTTGTGTGTTGGACAACTTTACTTTCTCGATTAAAGTGACAGATCGTCTACGCAAATGAGTTCCGACTTCCTGCTCCTCGGCCCGTTTCGTGACAGTAGGACAGCCACTTCTTATTAAATGTACACTTTCCCATGGTCCAGAGTAAACGTCTCAGTTTAAAGTTGCTTTGTTTTGTGGATAGACCTAAGATATGCGTCCCCTCTAAACGAACCTTGAAACCACATTTTTGTTTTGATAGTTAAATTATTGCATTTACGCAATGATACCAAGAATGCAAATCTGTAAATTATTATAAAAGACAAGTGATAAATATTACTAAATATTTTTAATTCAAACAAATATAAATCTTATCAATGTATTCATATTTTTAGGACTTTTGAAATCTGGATTCAAGACTATTTAAAGCCAATTAAGGCCTCATTGTTAGGATAAGGAATTCAATGCCTTTTTAGAGATCTGCGGAACCCTGTCGTAGCTGTCATTGCAGAAAAAGGAGGTTGTACCAACTCAAAGGGGGCCAATATGTTTGCAATCCTACTTTTCATTTTTACACAATATAAAATGTTGAACAATATTGGCTTCTTTTCAGGATGTGTCTCACATGTTTTTGATTCTTAGAAAATAGTTTGCCTTTATCCATAGATTTAAAACCTGAAATATGGCAATAGATAGATAGATAGATAGATAGATACTTTGTTCATCCCCGAAGGGAAATTCACATTTCCAGCAGCATCCCTGAGCTGAGAACAATCGAGAACAATCGAAAATAACATGTCAAAGAGTTGCAAGACACCATATCTGCTTTAGTGTTCGAGAGTTGTGGTAGGCGGTACATGACTATGTTGTCCATCCCCAATAAGAACTGCAAAGAGAGTCATTTTGTAGCATACGACAAGAATGCATCAGTCGCTCTTTTTGGCCTGGCGCATCTTCCGCTTGAGTTGTAGTGTCTTCAGCTGGGCCATGGTAGAGAATGTCCTGAACACCCACACCGACTGCGGACAAACACAATGGGGAGCTTCAATTGCTAAATTCTACATAAAGCACTCTAACCCTACACCTATAACACTAGCTCCTAACCCTAGCCCTACACCTAACTCTGTTTCAAACTGTAAACCTAGCCCCCTAACTCTATTTTGGAACACTACATTCAGTTTAGAGACCTAATATGGAGTTCAAACCCTAGTTCCTAAATCTAAAACTACACCCAACTAGCTGTAACCATAGCCTCTACACTTTTACAGAACCTTAAATTCTGTTTTATACCCTAATAAGAAGCCAAAACCTTATTTTAAAACCCTAGAGCCAATCCTATTTTAGAACCATAAAATAAGTTCACACCCCATATTTGCACAAACCCTAGCCCCTAACCTAAGAAACATCACAACAATTTAAAACATTTACTAGCACTTCACCTAAAATTCAAGCACTTTTCAAACCTTAAATCCACAACATTAAAACTCAAGCATTTTTAAAGATTAAGCACCCGTACGAACCCCGTTTTTACATTTTAATTTCAATCAGACACTATTTTAGAGCAAAATAAAGTAGCTAGATCTATGATGAATACGTGCGCTTGTAAACAATTGAATCATAAATACACTGGTTATGAAAGGCAATGATGCAGCAAAAAAAGTCACACCCAATACCCACAAGGCCTGGTGGACGTGAGTCTAATGCAAAAAAAATCTGCTTGTCATCTAATTAGACTAAAAACAACTAGTGTTACTCCAATGCCGATGCAGTACTGTTTTAAGGTATTGTAAACAGACCAAAATACCAGTATGAGTTTTAAATCTAATTCAATGTAATACTATAATCACTGTAATGTAAAATTTACTGTATTAAATATCAGTACTGTTCCTTTAGTGATTCCTGCTATGATAGGATGTCTTTTTTTTTCTTCAATGGTTTACAGTAGGGGTGAGGGATACTATGATTTTTGGTATCGATACGATCCTAGAAAATACATGGTAGTATCGATTGGTATCGATACCCATACTTTTTGTTAGGAAATGTCACGATCATTGAAAAGTTAAACCCTTCTCCCTTGAGTTAGTCACAAAGATTTTTGTCACTCGTTTTTTTTCAACTACATTGCAAAACAAGTATAAAAAATTCATAAAAAATATTTGGATTAGAACGGTTCCAAAACAAACGCCAAGACCAAAAACTCAACTATGCAACATAAATACAAATACTGTATAACAATATCAACCAGACAACTAAAATAATGTCCATTGCACAATATTTTAAAAATAAAGTCAATAATTCAGATAAATGGTCAATTTTCTCTCATTGGCTCTGTTGCCATTGTGACAACAGATTTAAAGGTTTTTGTTCAGCAACAGAAACATGTTTACATTTTTGGTTTTTTAATGTGTTTAAGTTAAATTTGTGGTGTTTCCACAGAAGCAGACCACTTTACCACACAAATTACACCTTGCGTTGTTCTTTTCTGTAGTTGGAAAAAAAGTCCACACCATGCTGCGCTTTCTGTTTGCCTCCAATTTTTAGCTTCTGGTAGGGGTGGGTAGGTAAATTTGGCCCAAACTTGTGCCTATCAGGCAGGATGCAGCAGCATGCTAGGTAGGAAGGGTTGCTAAAAGTCTTCCCTTGAGTCACACACCCAAACATTAACTTATAGAGTTGCTAAGGGCGCTGAGTGAGAGAAAAGGGCCGACCTATTTACGAGTCAGTGAGAGTGCGCGCTTTAGCACTGAGGGGAGCACAAATACACGCATTGGCATTTGCAATCATTTACATAAAGAGAAATCTAAAAGTTACATTTCGCTTATATATATATATTTAAAAATATTTCAATATTATCTTGTTATACATTGTTTGAGACTCTGTCGGGACCCATTAAACCCTGGCAGCCCGCCAGAATCCTCCTCTGGGATGTGAAACATTAACGGTGTTTATTGGGTGGACTCACCACAATGATGACGGCATTGAAGAGCAACGGGATAGAGAAGACCAACGATATGAACATGCCCTTTGAGTCAAAATATTGGAACTCAGAGAATAACCTGCAACAAATTTTGCCTTCAGTATGCTTGTGCACAACAGATCAATTATTCCCAAGTAATCACGGGCTTACCTCCAGTTCATTGCAGCCAATTCATTTAAATATTCAGCACTGGCCACTAAAAGAACTGTGGAAAAAGAGACAGGGTTCCTACAGCTATAGGATGTTAAATTTAAGACTTTTTAGTACTTTTTCAATGCGTTTTGAAATCAAATATAAGACTAAGTCGGCAAAATAAAACGAATTGCAACACACAAAACAAAAAAACACAAATATGTCTTGCACACAATACATGGTGCCTTGTACACATTACCTGGCACCGCTTTTAGCCATGGCCCAAAATGTTACCTTCTCATAAAATGTACTTTCCCATGGTCCAAAGTAAACATCTCTGTCCCAAGTGGCGATGTGTATTTTAGGTATACGTCATGCGTCTGACCCAAATCACCGTTTTGATACTTCCGTTATTGTGGTCACGCCATGCTGCCAATAAATTGGCCATTAAAAAAAAAAAAAAAGAGTTTATAGATGTCACGAAATCTTTTTAGTTCAAACAAATATAAATCTTATTAATGTGTCCACATTTTAAGACTTTTGAAAATGGGATTTAAGACATTTCAATACCTTTTAAGACTTTTCAAGGGAACCCACCAATAGTAGTAAATATTAAGTACTGATAGAATTGAACAAATCGGTATTCGACCAAAATATTTGAGTCGTTTTTACTCAGGTATTCATTGGAAAAACTCGAACACATCCAAACACACCAGAACACTTGCATTCATTGTGATTTTGTGCTGTTTATTACCTGTATTTGCACATAATTATGGTTTGAGAAAGGAGAAGAAATAAAGGAATAATTAAAAAATACAAGGATGATGTATGAAGTTTCTGACACTGCTCAAAGTTAAAGTACGTGGTTTAAAATGGTTTTATATGCTTATCTTGTATCTAATCGTTGTATCTACACAATTAAATATTTATTTTTCCGTACAGGTTTTATTAATATTTCGGGTATTTATTGTTGTTTGGGTACGCGTTTTATTAATATTTTAGGTATTTTGGGATGCCTAGGAATATATAAAAACAAATAGCATTTGGATATGAAAAGCATGTTTCAGTACTCGGAAAAATTCAGTGTAACCCGTTCTGGGGCGCGAATAGCCCCAGACCGCGTGACACATAGAGCCTGTCTTCTGTAACAAAATCTAAGCTGAACGAGACTGTATAAACAGGGACATGAATAATGATGGGTGGACAATTAGAAAAAAGTCACACAATTCGGATATTATAGGCCAGCAGAGATCACCGCCGATCATTCAAAAAGAATAACAAAAAAAAAACACCATTATGCGACATATAGGTATTAGTCAGGTATTACAAGATAAAATGGGTGCCATTCAGAACTTCTCTGATTCCCCCACCTTCAGAATTCCATTCTTCGACTTACTTATAAGCAGAAAGTGGCAGATTTGCGCTCTATAATACTTGCACGTCAGCACAGTCAGGCAAAGGATCACGATGTGAAAAAGCACTCCAGCCATAAGCCACGGCTCAGACCATTTCACCTGAAAAGAAATGAAAAAACACAACAGGGGAAAAAAAGAATAATAAGCCGGGAAAACAAAAATTGTATTTGGGTGGTTTGCGGCTATGCTTACTTAGTAAGCTAGCATGGCTAATTTGCGAACAAAAATTAACTTACAGACATGAGAAACGTCCAAATGGAAGTAATTCTTAAATTACTAAACCCGTCGATAGGTACAGAGCTTATGTTAAATGGTTTTTGGTTTGCCATGTTTACAAAAAACACACAAAGTATGCTTTTAGTTTAGCAGTAACATGTAAACCCAGGAAACAAAATACTGTACGTCATAGACCAAATCTTCCCATCTTCTTCATTTCCGTAACGTGACAGAGAAGTCAAGGGCGCTGCTGACCTCTATCGGGTTTTTATTGACAATGCACTAACAAGAATTGAATTTCTCTAGTCTAAATAATAGGTGGCAAACATGCGACCCGCTGAGAAAATTACAAGAGCTCTCTCTCAGCAGCCCCGAGAGGTTTTGTTTTAACATTTGAACCCCAGGCTTAAATGAGTTTTACACCCCATGCTCTAAACCCTCATGTTGTTGTCATCTGTGTACTTTTTATACAAATTTAAATAAAATCAACCTTTCATTTTTTTATACTGTTGAGAAAAGTCATGACATTTAAAGTTCAGTAAAATATTATTTAGATTTTTTAATGGGTTTAAGAAGGCTTAAAAGGGCAGTGTGTATTATTTAACGCCTCCTGGTGGTAAAAAATGTCATTTGAAAAAAAACGAAAACAATATTCATTTAAAAGTTAGGCAAAAATATTTTAATTAACATGTAGCATGCATTTCTTTTAAATACGTGGCGGTTGAGATATTAGTATTTATTTGACATAAGATGAGCCCCACCTAGAGGGAGCAGACGTAATTGGCAGCCATTTTGCTGCAAATGCGACACTTTGAAAAACATTTCTTATGCATACAATTAAAAATGATAATTCACACAAAAAAACAGAAAAAAATAGAACATTGTGAAAAAACATGTTTCACTGTAATGTATTTTTATGCATTTTTTTTTCCTTGTTTTCTTTTTTACTCTTCGTGTTTATGCGTTTTGTTTTGGCCCAATGTAGTCAACCACATAATTTTTTGTGGCCCGTAAGACATTGCTTGGAGAAGCACAAGAAAAAAATTAGCCAAATGATGACTTGCAGCTTTAAATATGTCCACTGGATGTCGCCAAAGCCAGGCACCACTTACAAAGCACCCACTTTAGTTGTATTTGCTGACTACTGTTAATCAACTAGAGAACATTGAGGAAACCCACCTCGATAATATTTTACATAAAATAAGTCAAGGACACGCTTTGTAAGGCATTACGAAAAAAACAAAAAAACAACAACAACAACAAAAAATAGTACCTGGGTGTCGTTGCAGAAGTTTAAAAATGCGTCAGCTTTCATATCTATTAAAGAAAGCTAACAGCAAAGTTCCCATACTCAGGTAGACATTTGAATAAAAAAATAAAAATCCAAAGTAGATTTTTTAAATCATTAAATCAATCCTCTAAATTAGTGTTTGTAAGCTATTTTTAGCACTTTCTGTCTGCACGAGTTTCCAAGATTTAAACTGCAGTGGAAATGAATTCAATTGTTTCCTTTTTTTATATAAATGCACAGTTAATAAACACTGGGTAGTTGGTTTGTTGGTTGGAACCATTAACAACTAGGGTTGTAGGGGGAACCGTTTCCTGTGGGGTGATTTGGGCAACTACAGCCTGGTGGCACCCATACCTCTCCAGGCCAACATGTTTCCGCCCAATCTCGAAACGAAGACCTTTCGCGTGATGGGCACTACAGGAGATTAAATCATAGTGAAAGAATATTCTGAGGAAAAACAATATTGATAATCATTTATTAAATAATTAACACTTAATACATTGGGGAGAAAAGAAAAGTGCCGACCACTTCATGAAAATAGAGTACCATAAATGCAAAAAAAAACAAAACTCATCACCTTTCAGGAATTTATTTCTTTAGACTATTCCTGGTGGCTACACGCTGTAAATCAGATGTATTTGCAAAGCTCTATTCACACACCGAAATGCCACTCAGTGCTTTATAAACATTCAACAAAACAAATAATAAAACACACCCTAATTTATATATATGAATATGTAAATGTGCAATGCCTGAAAACAATAGTATTGGTTGTCATTTAAGTTTTATATTTTGCAGGCATATTTCTGGACCACGATTATGAAGAAAACAATGTTAGAGGAGCTGTTCTTTTTTCAGAATTTTATTGAGGTACACTTTTAATATTCAAGCTTTGAGAGGAAATACAATACAATCTTATTCTGTTATTTACTTAGCAGATCTTCAGAATAAAAGGCAAATAACATATATTTTTTGGTTATTTAGCACAATGGTATTCCATTACCTCTTTGTATCAGAGCGTATAACCCCTACAAAAAAAGTACAAGTACATGCAATTGTAGTTATCTTATTTTTGAAACACCGGAGAAAATGGAGAACATATATTACTATTTAATATACTGTATTCAAATGCATTTACAGGTTAGCATGCCAGATTGTAGCAGCCACACTAATTTTAGTCTGTACCTCAGAAGCTCATTATTGTGACATTTTTAATACAAGGTCGAATTGAAAAAGGGGAAATGATTTATTGTAAGTACAAAAACGAGATGGTGTCAAGCTTTAGTCACCATCGTTTCTTCACACTTGTGACTCCCAGCTGTCGTCTTACTTGAAAATCTTTGACCACAAAATGAGCAGGAGAAAGGTTTTTCACCAGTGTGCTTTTTAGTGTGAACATTTAAAGTGACCTTGAGAGCAAACTTCTGACCACAAACAGAGCACCCAAAAGGTTTCTCACCAGTGTGTCTTCTCATGTGTCCATCCAAGGTTACCTTGCGAACAAATTTTTGACCACAAACAGAACAGGCAAAACGTTTCTCACCAGTGTGTGTTCTTGTGTGTACTTGTAAGCCTCCCCTTTGAGCAAATCTTTGACCGCAAATGGAGCAGGCAAACGATTGTTCACCATTGTGTGTTTTTGTGTGTGATTTTAAGACACGCTTGTGTGTAAATTTCTGACCACAAACTGTACAGGGGAACGGTTTCTCCCCAGTGTGTATTAATGTGTGATTCTGTAAATGTTCCTTCCGAGCAAATGTTTTACCACAAACCGAGCAGGCAAAAGGTTTCTCACCAGTATGCGTTATCGTGTGCATTTGTAAGCTTCCCATTCGAGCAAATTTTTGACCACAAAAAGAGCACTCAAAAGGTTTCTCACCAGTGTGTGTTCTTGTGTGTACAGTTAAGTGTACTTTGTGAACAAATTTTTTACCACAAAGGGTGCAGGAAAAAGCTTTTTCACTAGAATGTATTCTTGAATGAAGTTTTAGATATTCCTTCCTGGCAAAATATTTACCACAAACTGAGCATGGAAAAGGTTTGTCACCATTGTGGGTTTTTCTGTGAATCGTCAAGGCTCCACTTTGAGAATATCTTTTGCCACAAACTGAGCAGGCAAAAGGTTTCTCACCAGTATGTGTTCTCGCGTGTATTGCCAGGGCTCCCCTGTTGGAAAATTTGTAACCACAAAGAGAACAGACAAAAGGTTTCTCACCCGTGTGTGTTTTTGTGTGTATATTCAAGCCGCTTTGTTGAGTGAATCTTTTACCACAAACAGTGCAGGAAAAAGGCTTCTCACCAGTGTGGATTCTGTTGTGCGCCTTTAAGCCGCCCTTGTAGGCAAACCTCTGACCACAAACAGAGCAGACAAAGGGTTTCTCACCAGTGTGGACCGTCAGATGGCGTTTCAAAAAAGACGGGCATTGAAATACTTTTCCACAGTGAGAACATTTCCAGCGTTTGCTGCCAGTGCCAAAATTCGGGGAACTTTCCGACTGCTGGTCATCTGTATTATTAGAATGTGTTGTGTCGCCATCATCTGACAGTGGAGCCAAATAGCTGTTTGCTAGCAACCATTCACCTTTCTTATCGTCGTTTTCGGTCTTAATTTGTTGACTGCAGCCGCGGCTCGGAAGCTCTTGAGGTCTTTTTTCTTCATTTTGACCTTGATATTCAGAGGTCAAATCGCCGTCAGTCACGAGTACCTCTGTGATTTCGCCTTCGTCTTTAACATGTTGTAGCAGCTGCTCTTTCTCTTTAACGTTGGTTAACATTGGATGCTGCCAACCCGGAGGAAGGTATTTTTCACTGACGTCTGAAGGACAGAAGGACACAGTTTTTGAAAACGTAGACTGGCTACCGAATTTAACATGATGAGTTTTCGCCGAAACGTTACTAATCCAAATTACAAGTGTGATTGGGGCCTTGCAGTTCTGTAAAAACCCTTTCATGGCCAAATGTAAGCACTTTTTAAGGATTTTCAAAACCAATTTTCCAAATTTTACAGTAGCTGGAGTGCCATGTCTAATTTTGTTGCATACAATGTTTCACAACGTTGATATCAATGACAATTCTAAATTGTACCATTAAAATAAAAAATCCAATGTGAATCAAACTTTAACCTGGTTGTTTGAGGTCACAGCATGCTGTCTGTAGAAAATAAAAAAAACAGAAAATTAGAAAAATCATAAGCCAAATATTGAACTAGCAGCTATAATTCACTGAATGGGGCATAGAATAAGTAACTGAGTTTCTGTGCTCCATTTCATTGATGTTTGCTGCTAGGTTGTATCAAACTCGCTTGTTCTTTTTCTTGCCAACAGCACTTGATGGCATAAAACTGTAAGAGAAAGGAAAGTCCGTTCTTCTAAACATCTATATGAACCTAAAGCGTGTCTGTGTCATTTTGAAGCAACACTTGATTTAATTTTATTCGATAAATGCGGGGTCTATCGAGTCAGAATGCCGAGAAACATGGAAACAATTTCAGGCATTTACAAGCATGTTTAAAACCTTGAAAACACAACATTGAATTTAAGTATTTCCAAAGCACCCATTTGAACTTTGGGTTCTACAGTAAATATTTTCACACTTTTTAAATAAAAAAATAAAACAGATTTTATAGGTTTGACCTGTTCATATATTAGCTAAAACTACAAGACCAAATGGAAGAAACACATTTACACTTTAGTTCCGCCCTTCCTTTTTTTTTACCGATATATTACGTGTAGAGGCCAAAATAAATGTACTCATACACTGCAATACATTCTACTTTTCTATTTTGTAGGAAATTATACTTCTTTTTGCCTATACTTGCATAATGTTTTATGGATAGGGTTAGTCCCCATCGGGACAGAAAACACTCATTAGTTCTGGATAGAGCGGCATACCTTGAGTCATTTTGTCTTAGTTGGAAAATTACAAGGTCGGAGGTTCTATGTACTTGGTTTTGAAGAAATTAAAAGAGAGCTTTTACTTCTGCACATGTTCAAATTAAAGACCGGTTGCGAGACTAGACAAGTAAAAAAAGTGCTTCCATTTCTGGGCTTGTGGTTACAGACAGCTCCTCTGTGTACTTCACAAAAGCATTGTCAAAATAGTGGGCGAGCGTTTTTATGAGAAATAAGCGAGATACGAAATTGACCTAGCCTTGGAGAGTGGACAGTACCTACAAAATTCTGACCCTTGGCTGGAATTTTTGCACGTGGTCTGGCAGGACTCCAGACCTCCCCCTCAGCAAAACAATTATCACGTGGAACACACAGGAAGCATATACTTCATTAAAATACATGGATGGTTATACAGTGCAATATTACAAATAAGTAAATTAAATGATCAAAAATAATAATGTGATAATGAAATTATTCAAACGGCAGGTACAGTACTGAACTTACATAAATATGACTATATAAACAGTGATGCATTGCAATATTCTAACAAAACCTAAAAAAATGACATTGAAAATAGGAAACTGTTTGGTTCATCGTTTTGTCATTGATTGCAGCGATGTGGATTTATGCAAGGTGTTTTTAATCCATGAGTTTTCCCTTGTGAATTCATCATTTATTTGCACGGTTTCGTAACTTCAATCTGATGAGTTAATCAAAGCAAGGCGGCAGGATATCGGAAGAACAAGGCGCCGATCCAAGAAGGGATTTCCGGGTGGAAAAAAATACACATTTCAGTTTTTTTTTCAAATATGAAAATTAGCATTGTTATGAGAGTTATGTATTTTTGCCCAGTATTCAAATCAATATTTCTTTTTCCTGCATTTATATAGGACTTTTCAAGTCAATGACTTCCCAAAGCGCTTTACAATGTGCTCCACATTTCCCAATAGCGGACTTGTATTGCAGCCATGTAAGACGCTAACCTGCTTATTGTGGGTATTAGGGGCTCAGTGTCTTACCCAAGGACACTTCGATATGTAACACAGACGAGTCGGGATTCCAACTGGGATCCCTTGAATACGAGCGCTCTACCTCCTGAGCTACTGCCGCCTCCTAGATGAAAGTTTTTAGGTACCACTTAGAGGCACTAAATATTATACAATGTCCTATTAAGGACTTTCAAAGGCAATTTTTAAATTTCTCCAGTGACAAAATCAGGTGTGAATCATGTATTTTGCAGATCCACAAATATTTCTATGATTTACATATGTGATTTAATCCTGCGTGTGCATTTATTAAGACAATATGATTTTTAGATCTTGAACAAATCGTGAATGTTTTTGTGAATCTGAACAATACGTGTGTAAATATTTTCAAGACAAATCTCTCGCAGTTCAGGTTTTTGGTAAAATGACGGTAAAGTGTAGCTTACATTTTTAGTGCAGGAAGTTCTACACGCTAAAATTTATAACTGGGAAAAGTTACCTTAAATTTTGGGCATGGCCCATAATAAATGTCCATAGGACAATGCCATACAAACTAATGCCAGCTGCAGTAATCACGAAGGAAAAAGAAATGCAATGGCAAGGCAAATTTGGCATCATTTTAAGCAGACTTGTTGTGATGGCAACAAATTCAAACACTTACAAGCACTTCGGCCAAAAATCAAGCACTTTTAAATATTTGAAAACAAAACACTTTCATGGATTTCAAGCAGCCGTATGATAACCGAAAAAAAAAATCACGCCTACCCTTTTAACGTGGATTGCCATATCTGTTTTGCCAAGCAAAAATAGCAAAAGTACAAAGCATGATGGGTAATCGGAAACTAATCTTCTGTATTGTTAACTATTTTACATTTTTTAAACAATTTTACAACAACAGTAGATCAACATCTAGATCTTTTAAGAATATTTTTTTCAGAAATGTTACTCAAGAAGCAACACCTACAGTATTTAACCTAGCCATACTTGAATGGTGTCGACAGATGTACATGAAGTATACATGTCCCCATAACCTTTTTAAAATTTATTTCTACATCATAAATAATTCAATTTACCTGTCAGAAAGTGGTCAGAAAAAACACAAACACAGTCAAGCTTTGGCAAATTCGACCGGTTGATAGCAGCCAGCCACATTCGTCTTTGCCGTTCACTTTTTTTTCTGATCTTCAATCCCCTGATGGTAAACACACTTCGGAAGTCTAAAGAAGCCCTTCACACCCTTTTCCCCTCGGCTACAACAGCCAACAATAACGCACGTATTCGGCATTACAATGTAGAATCTAACTGGTTCGCTGAACAATAACAATGAAGTGAAAAGCTTTGTGGACTTCCAAAATGGCCGCACGCAATGCATTGTGGGTAATCTTAGGACCTCGAGGCACTCTATAGTCGAAAAGAGGGTTATCTTTTGTTCAATCAGCTTCAACACTTTAAGTTGTACGTCGGAAACCCATCTATATTATCGCCTCCCGTTTTAGGACGGAGGGATGTCCATTAATGACGATTTCGGTCTAACCTTAAGAACTTTGTACACTTTTCCTAAATTATACTACACATAAAAAATACAAAAATGTTCATGTGCAAGATATGAATTGGCAAACAAGTGACGAACCTGCTCTGTTCAACAGAACTCGAAGCTCTTTGTACAACGAATGACGTTTTCGCTCGCTCTCGTCTTTTTCTCCAAATAGAATCACGTCATACTCGACTTTCGTTCTTGTGCACATTTTCACTCTACCATATTCAAACACGTTTCCTTTGTCAAACAAATAGCTTAAGAAATAGGCGTAATAAAGCAATGCGTGTTGAATAAACAACAGTAGGAGTTCAGCAGGAAAATGGAGGAGTTTGAGCTGACACTGTGACGTCACTCGTCTGGTGTTATGACGCCGTCGTTGATTGGATTTACAAAATAGCCAATCACAGAAAGTATTACTGTTGAGGAATTCAACATTGGAGAATTTGTCGGTTCGATAGATAAGTAAGATAAGGGAACAGATAAACAGAAGCCAGCGTTGGAGGAAGAGACCTTTATTGCAACGAAGGTTCTCTCAGCGAACAGTTTACAAGACAATGGTTTTAAAGCAGTAGTGACGTTTACGCTTGATTGAATACACCCCAAAAGGCGGTCCCGTATCCCGAATGAGTACGTGACTGTTCCTTGCACGCCGTCTGAGTACGTGACCGTTCCTTGCACGCCGTCTGGCAACGGTATCTTCAAGGTTACGCGACCTTTTACCCACAAGCAAGTCCTCCTATGTTTCTACATGTGTGCAAGTGCAAATGCAAGTGTATTTGCCACAACATAATCCCCCCTTTTTTTTTTTTTTCCTTTGAATGGAAATTAAAATTGAAAAGGAATACAGAGTAGTGGCAAATTATTACCAATCACAGATATCAATACAGGACAGATTTTACGCGAATCGAAAATAAAATAAAATTCTGGCGGTCAGCCTGCTGTGATTACTCTAACTTTCATTGTTCATGTTTCATTAAATAAAAAAGAAAAAACCCCTAACACTCCAAACATCTGACCTATGCACTAACCCCCCCTTCATTTATCTTTATCCGTACATACTGTATTATACACGTGGACCGTCGACGGTTGATCGGTACGTGATAAAGGTAAATGAATAATTAAACTGATAAGTGATAACAAATTTTGGTAACAGCCGTCGATACATTTCAAGATGAGTGGATAGTGATACAGCATATACATCGGCCTTTGGCCTGACCCCTGTGAACAATTTGAAGACCATGCACTGTCGTATTCGTCAACGGGTGTCGTGAAGTCAGATGTTGGAGTGAGTGTTATCCCAGCAGGCATCACGCTCAGTTTCCATGCAGCCAAAAACCCGGAAGCGACGATGACCATCCCAGGCAGCAGCTTGTTCCCCGGCAGTGTGACATACCAACAAAAGAATCACAAGTAGAAACCAATATATTTGTTGCTGTTATTCCTAGTGCTACTTGATATTGTTATTAGTGTAGATTATCATTTGTGTCTCTTTCCGCAGATGCTCCATTATTTAATGTAATGTAGACTGACTATTAACGTTGCCAAATAAAATTCAAGGTTTTGAATTTAGTTGAGTCATCTGTCCTCCCTCAGGAATAGGCTTCGATATTTAATCACTAACTGTGCTCATTGAGCTTCTTGCCACCCTAGTATTAGCCACTACTGTCATTTGTTCTCCAAAAGTCTTAAGAATTCCTCTTTTAAGAATAGGTATGGCACAGAAACACAACAAATACATAATTATTACGATAGTTAGTACGAAAATTTCCCCCCTTCGCTAACATACTACCCCAGTACCCAAATGTAGACGAGAACCAATCAAAAGAGATACTGTTCTTTTCAGTATTTACTGTCACTTCATTGCTCAACTCACTGACATAACAGTCAGTGCTTTTGTGAAGCTTCCTGCTTCGGATGAATTTAAAGGTATATACGTACAGCCTTCCTCCTTTATCATATGACACACCTATACTGGCTAAAAGAAAATCGAAGGCCTGATGATTCTGCCAGGCCATCCTAGACGTCTCATGTAATTGCTCTCCTACTGCACTAAAGGCCTCGTTAATGTAATTAATAAACGTTGTTGGTTGTAATAAATGTAGTTAATCCATTTTGCGTTCTTATTCTGAGTTATCCAGATAAACACCGATTCTAATCCAGACCCTATTTCATTGCTAGCTATAAATTACTCTGGAATTACTCTCGGTTGTCCGATGTTATTTAGCCATACCCGTCCACATACATATGTTTTCTTTACTCCGGCCAATTGTCAACAAAAATAAGTCATTTAATTACTTTTTCCCCTTCTTTTTATTTTTTCCTTTTACTAACTTTTATCTTTCTGTATTTGTAACTTCATCCATTTTCTACATAATTTTCCCTTCTCCTACTCCCTCTAACACATGCTTTTTAGCCCACTAGTTTAATGGGAAATTGACATATAATTACTCACTTAATCCTTCAATTTATTTATTTATTTTTTCCAAACCAATTAAATCTACTATCCTAGCTTCACCTACTTCATTTGAAAACGACGTGCATTGATCTACAACGATTCATCTTACTCATTTGTATTCCATTCAATGAATATTTCCTCCATATTCAATGAAAAGAAAGTATTTACTCACGCTTTTCCACTATTCTCGTACAACAATGCTTTACATTCTCAAATTACTCCATTTAATTCACTCAATTGGATTTTTCCTCATCTTCACATTCCTCTATTTTCCAATTTTTAACTGAAAACGAAACATTTTTATTCATTTTCTGTCACTATTCCATCTTTCTATGGTGTGGTTCTGGCATTACCTCCATGAATCTGAAATAACTCAAACATAATTTTTCTAAACTTACCACTCCTCAATTTATCGTTGTCCAATCGAAAAAACAGAAAAAATTTGGACCGTAAAAAATATTTATTGGAACCCCTTAGGCCCCTATGCGTTATGTTGTATACCCTTAGCGTCAAACACTGATTTCCCAAAAAACGAACATTTTCGATTCCTGACGCGATGTGCTCTCGGTTCCCCCCAAAAACAATATTTTTAAACGGTCTTACTGTTGATAACAAAACGTTTCTGTCGTTGCATTGTGCACTTAAATTCGCTTCCTTTTTCTCCTTTGTTAAAAAACGCACGCGCTCTCGTCCGCGGCATTTTTCCTTCGTATTTTTCTACTTTTTTCTTTTCAGTTACGTGGGCCGCTTAAACGCTAGTACAAACAAACATATAAGACGAGAAAAAAGAGAATATAGGACAGGATACAAACATTTACACATTGAACAAACATAAAACATATGACAAGACAAATGGCCCACAAAAATTTAAGTTGTTTAGTCAAATTAAGTCAGTGCACATTGAGACCATGCGCCTACACAACTACCGAGTTAGGGTTACGGTTTTCCTCTTCTACACAATTTCCCGAATTTTACGTACTGGCCGTGCACTCATTTTTGGCTGTCGGCGTTGTAACCTCACTCTTTAGTGCTGTCGCCGTGGGTGTAGGTTTCTCTGGACTTTGGTGTGTCGGAACCTTTCTTGCCTGTATCGTCACATTAAGGTTTAGCCTATCATTATTATTTAGTATTATTATTCAGCATATTATTAACTTTAGTCTGTACTGTCGTTAACATATATGGTTTCTGGTAGTCCGTCGGCACTCCGACTGGTTGCACGTTTCTCTGACTCATCCCATGATACCCGGAATTTCAGTAATTCAAACTTGTCTTCTATCGCAAATTGCACTATTTATACACGTCCTTCTACTCAATCAAGGAAGCAAGGCTTAGGGCGCTCTGAGAAGAGGGATGACTGAGAATGGGCGCCAAGAGTGGACTGAGAGTGTGATCGTGGCTACTGTGTTGTGCTGCGCAGAGACGATTCAGTTTTATTAAGACGACAGCAGTATGTGTGTGTGTGTGTGTGTGTGTCGTCGTATCGATACTAATAACTACAAGGAGTGGAATGGAACTATGACGACTATAACATGAAACCAAACGAGACGTCACGCTCTATAGAGAATTTACCAACCTATTTCATCATCGCCTACAATCAGCTTAAAATTTTTCCAACATTCTGCTTCTTAAAAGAACCTAAAAAAAAAATCAGTCATTAAAAGCGCAATTAACCACCAGTCTATCGTCCCAAAAACAATTGTTTTAAGTCAATGGTGGGCAAACTTTTGTCGTCACGGCCCGGGGACACATCCAATTTTTCTCATTTACAATTATGATGTTGTATGTCATTATATTTAATTCCTGTTTATTTATTTTGTGTAATGGTTGCACATCAAACTGAAATATTAGCGTTTGTTCCTTGTTATTTTTCCATTGTTCCTTACAAAACCGCTCCCCAGTTCCCAAAGGTACGACGGTGATCGTTTGGGTACACCATTTTTCAGATCTTTCCACAAACACTATTTATGTCTGGACTTGGGCTTGGCTATTCTAACACATTTATATTGTTAGTTTTAAAACATAGAATTTTAGATTTTGTTTACGTACGAACCCCTACTGAACACCAGCATACCTTCAGGGCAATTGCAGTTGACTCAACAAGGTCCGTTTGCTTTCGGAACGGACTAATCCCGTTTCAATCCAATTGATTCAAATTGATAATGTGTTTCGATTTACAATTGTTTCATCATTCCATATTTACCGCTAGAACCAATTAAACGTATAAGTAGAGGTACAACTGTGTTATTGTAGTTGTGCAAGTATTTAGTATTTCTGTCATGTCCAGCATGGTCGCTGTGGCGACCGTCTAATTTGCATGTGTCCTTCTTAAGGGCTTGCCTGTTCTGAGTAAAAGCCTGTTTTATGAGTATTCCTAGTTTGAGTTCCTGTTTGCCTGTAAGCCTGTTTTTGTTTTGTTTTGTCCCTGTGTGTTGGACAATTTTGCTAAATAAAGTAACTGGTCGTTACGCGATTGAATTCAGGTCCGCTCTGCACTTAACTCAACCATTCCTGCAGTAGTATCTTATAACATTTACTAAATAAGATTAAATAAGATTTTCGAAGTTGGTTGTAGTACACTTGAGGCTATATTTTTGCAGGATTTCTTTAGCAGCGCTAGTATTAATGCTGTTGTAGTTTTGTGGCAGTATTCTTGCAGAATTTCTGTAGTTGGTCTTTTTAGAATTATAGCCGTACCATATACTATGTCCTGGTTTTCAAGCTCTATATTCCGTTTTCTAGTAATTTCATAAAATTTCTGTAGTAGGATTTAAATTAACCCTAGAGGTTTAATTCTGACCCAATTGTGGAAAAATGTATCTGATAATGTTACTTCCGGCGCCGTCACGAATGGCAGCCGCTCCAGCAGCTTCCGTGTTATTTTCGCTACCTTTGTGATTTATTTATTTGTTTATTTATTTTACTTACTTTATCAGTGCCTTGCAACACTTGGATTACTTTCTATCCTATGGATATGATTTCCAACTCGCAAAAACACGTACATTAAACAACACCACCTTCATTGGACATTACCGAATCTTACTGCATTATGTGTTCTGTGTAGCACTATTTAGTAACTCTATATAACATGCTAAAGTGGGCATTTGCACGTCACACTGGGTATTTGTGAATTTCCCTCAGGGGATGAATAAAGTATCTATCTAGCATTTCGTATGCGGTCAAGGGCACATACACGCACAATCGGGACAGTGCATGTATACGCGTAAGCTACCGTGTTTCCCCCATTATAAGGCCCAGCTTTTTATGAGAAATGAAATTCAACCTTGTCAACAAATTGCCTAGAAGCCCAACTTTTTTGTTTTCTAACAACCGCTTCTGGGACAGCGAATTTGTTTCCCACATCGTTTCATCTAATGAAAATCTCTAACATTTTCACTCTCTCCGATGTTTCTATGTTGTACACATTTTTGTTCAAAAATGAATGTGTAATAAATGGCAAAACCTCTTATTACTAGGGTGTCTTACTGCGCATGATAATGTTGGTGTGAATGTTCCATCATTCACTGTTCATCTAACCTCAGTTAGTGTTCCGACAATTCGCATATTAATTTAGGAGGAATCGACAAATTATAATTATAAAACAAGCCCCAACATGACGGTAGCTGATGTGATCACCAATAACTCAGAAGATATTTTTTGTACTAAAAGTAAAGATTAAAGGACCAGTTTGTTCGACCATATTGACACGGCTAGTATACCATTAAATTACCAATTAATGGCTAGAAATCCAATAAATACCCATTAATTGGCCTTGCCGCAAAAAATTAATTTTAATTTTTCCGCACTTAAATATTAATCTTTTTCCAAAAATCAATTAATGATGACCCCTGGATGGCAGCGTGAGCCCTCGACCTGGACTGCGGCCAGCGTTGCCCTCACGACGGTGTACGGTCCCTCACGCCTCGGATGGTTCCTCTTTCGTCGACCTTGATGTACACGAGATCCCCTGGGACGTCTTTTCAAATGGTTGTTCGACCTTGGACTCCTGTCTCTTAACCAGCTAGTAGATGACAGCCGTCAATTGTCACATTCAGTCTCTCAGTTCAGTTTGTAGTGTTTTGTAGTTGCTCAAGTGGCCCAGATGCGGTGCTGGTCTGCCTGTTACAGGGATATGATTTGACCAAAGTGAAATTACCTGAAAATTAGGTGGGGGTCTGGGGGGCGCGGGCCCCCAACTGGGTCCAGGGCAGTGCCCCGGTGGGGGGACTAGTGGGGCGAAGTCCCCCCCGAAGCTCATGGGTTTTCCGTGTTTTTAAAGTACTTTCAATGCATTCAGATGACAAAGAAATAGACAAAACAACAGCATCAATTTTCAATGTATCTTCCCATATAAAATTACAGTTTAAGTCAAAATCAGCCACATTAAAAAACATTGGACTACCTTTGCTTTTAAAAACTATCACTGAGAATACCATCATTACTAACTCATGTGATTACTAAGTTAACACATAAATCATGTTGAAGAGTTCAAATTTCATGAACAAATAATTGTATCATGACCAAATGAAAAGTAACTTATTAGAAGATACCTCTAATGTCTTTGTTATGGCAGAAGAGTTTATCTATAAATGAAAGTACTGTAGTGGGTTGTACCTAATTCACCCATGGAACCATTGTTTAATGTGTAGTTTTTGTAAGATGCCCTTCACAACCTTTAGAACAAACAAATTTATCTGATATAAAGTCAAAGGTATTTCCCTGTTACCTATTCTCCTTTCCTCTGGAGACACAATCACCGATTTCCTGGAAAGCAGATTCAAAATACAATTTTAGCAGTATTTCTGTGTTAAAAATAAAATAATTCACAATCCAAACGTATCAATATTCCTCAGATTTGTAAACACTACGTCAATCAACAAGATTCTAGCGTGATTCAAAGCAGATTTGTGTTGTTAGTTATCACCGCCCTGTCGACGGCCTTGGCCGTCTGGCTCAGTCCATTGTGACGTTCACTCGCAGTCTGCCGCCGGAATGTTTTCGTGAGCTTATCAGTACCAGACTGACCTTGGTGCTCAGCTGTCTACCTCTTTCTCCTCGTAACTGGCTGCAATCAGCACTGTTTGAGGAAAGCCTGGATGTGCTCCAGTATCCCCACGACCCTTCTGTAGACAAGCGGCCAGACAATGGATTAGTGAACGTCTTTGTTTGTTCTTTGCTCGTTTTTCTGTCCATCTTCGGCCCTTTCAACGATCGTCTGACTTCCAAATCCTGTTAAATCGGTCATGTTTACAAACTCGGATGTTTAGTCTAGGTTAAATGACTGAATGAATGAATGAAGACATCACCTTAGCAATTAAATTCTTAAATTTTTCATGGTCTTCCTCAAGATCAAGTAATCTGCTCTTCATTGTATTTTGAAAATGCTTGCCATATACTGATTACGTTTATCGGAACAAGATCTCACAAATCAAAAGGCCACACGCAAACGGAGCACTTGACTTGACGAATTAAGTAATCCCTCCATTTTTTTATTTTTATGACACCACTTAACATAACGTTACATAAAGTAAAGGGAAAACAATACACACGGTTGAGCTCAACTCACACGGAGATAGACAGAGTGGTGGGGGTAAGGAGGGGGGTAAACAACAAAAAACAAAAAACAAAAAAGACAAAAAGAACCAACGGTTTGCGCTAATAACCCACAAAAACCAAGAAGCAGTCACTCCATCATTCATCCATGCATCCATAACTCCACACCCAACGCCAAACAAAACAAAAACAGAAAAGACAAAAACATCAAAGGTTCTCCTCCGCACAGCGTCGTATAAATCACCCGCGTACAAAATAAGATATTTTATTTCCTTTTTTACAGAAATACAGAATATAATCTGCATAAACAGTCAAATAAATATCACATTTCAAAAGGGTCTTTAACAAACGTTTAGGACACTTTTACTTGTATTTATTTTATTATATAATTACCTCTTTTTAATATTAAATATAAAAGCAGTAACGTTTGCTCATTGGTAACATTTTTTTTTTTAATGACCGTTATTATTTAAATAAAGAGAAATCACATTTAAGCAAGCGATGTTATCTGCCATTGAAATAAAAATCACTCAGCGAAGCCCACGACCCTGAGATTAAGAATCTCATGCTCCACCGACTGAGCTAGCCGGGCGGGGGAGAACACACATCCACAGACAGAAACACACACGCACAGTTCTCGCTAGCTGGCACACACCAACATTCCCGAATGAGACATCTCCCACACCAAAACATGTCATCAATTCCCACACATTCTTTGTATCGCCTGTTCTATGCGAAAGTATTTTAATAATAAAACATCGATTACTGCTCATTTTTTAGCGTCGGTCTAACAAAATCAGATTTTAGAAAATGGCGGTCTTCCACGCACCATACTTCTTATTAAGTCAAGGTTACATGTCCGACTCCCAAATCATAAATCCACTAGGGAAACAAATAAATATTTCCCGTATTAACAATATATAAATCGTCTATTTTGAACTGCCACTAGCAAATGACGACGTCTTATCACAGCTTTACACAGATCTCAAGACAATCATAAATATACAAATACCGACGCCGCTGCACCATTTTATCCAGGTTTTCAAGCAGCCCATGTCCCAAAACAGACAGGATTCTTTGAGCTCAGAACTCCCGTCGGACATAAAAATCTCAACTCAGTCTATATATCTCATCCGTCCGAACTTGGGCCTGACTACAGACGGAAAATCCCACGTGCACGAATTTTCATAATTTAGCTCCGACAGTGGCTCCCGTACTTCCCACGACCTCGACGAGCAAACTGAAATAAGGAAGAGAAAAAAAACTTTCCTTACCTCAGTCGCCCGCTCGAGACCATTCCATTGAGAAGTCCTTTCCCCTTTCTGTTTATCTATTGCCAGATCATCACGTTGAGGCGCCATTGTTTTGTTGAGGAATTCAACATTGGAGAATTTGTCGGTTCGATAGATAAGTAAGATAAGGGAACAGATAAACAGAAGCCAGCGTTGGAGGAAGAGACCTTTATTGCAACGAAGGTTCTCTCAGCGAACAGTTTACAAGACAATGGTTTTAAAGCAGTAGTGACGTTTACGCTTGATTGAATACACCCCAAAAGGCGGTCCCGTATCCCGAATGAGTACGTGACTGTTCCTTGCACGCCGTCTGAGTACGTGACCGTTCCTTGCACGCCGTCTGGCAACGGTATCTTCAAGGTTACGCGACCTTTTACCCACAAGCAAGTCCTCCTATGTTTCTACATGTGTGCAAGTGCAAATGCAAGTGTATTTGCCACAACATTACTTCACCAAGAAAAAGTCACGCTGTTTGTCAGTGCTGCTGTCCTGTGGACATTTGACAAAATTGACACGTTGGGATCTTGTAAATGAGGCAGATTCTTGCATGCCAACGTTTTAACATTGAAAAGTGTCAGATTTTATCGCACTCTATTTTTTAGGTACAAAACATAATTCTTTGTCCGAGTCAAGTTATGCTTATTTGTATACCCCTGATACAAAGGAGTCTCAAAGGGCTAGACCGACCAGGCTATTGCCAACTACAGACAATTATTACACCATCCCCTACATAATCTACATAAGGGGGGAGAAAAAACTCAAAAACCTCAGCATAAAGAAGTTTTGAGAACGATGTGGTAATGCAGCTTAATTAAATTATATCTGAGAACAGTCTTTTTGAATCTATGCTATCAAGATTAGTGCTTCCTTTCACACTGTGGACCATAATGTTACTAAACCGGTTGGAAAAATGGATTGGTCTCTCATTAACCGTCCTCTTATGGTTCAGATCCTACCTCTTGGATAGGACATGTGTTAAATATGGTGACATTACATCTGAGCCCTTTAGTATTACCTGTGGTGTCTCACAGGGTTTGGTACTTTACCCTCTTATCAGCATTTACATGCTTCCATTAGGTGATATTATTCGCAAGTATAATATCAGTTTCCATTACTACGCAGATGACACTCAACTATATCTTCCGATTGAGGAATCTGCAACACTAAACTTTGGAAATTTGGAGGCCTGCCTCACTGAGATAAAAGGATGGATGTCACTTAACTTCTTGCGCCTTAACTTAAAAATACCGAAATGTTAGTTACAGGTCCATCCAAATGACGTGACTTGTTCTCAAAAAAAATTCTCTGAACATTGACAAATGCAATATCACCTAGAGTGACTCAGTCAAAAATTTAGGTGTAATATTTGACCTTTCAAACACGCGCTAGGAATATTACTAGAACAACTTTTTCCATCTTTGCAACATTGCTAAAATTCACCATATGCTGTCTCAGTCTGATGCGGAAATTATAATTCATGCGTATGTTACCTCCGTCTCAATTACTGCTCTACGGTCCCCCAAAGTCCAAAATCAAGAGCCTTCAGTTGGTACAAAATGCTGCAGCGAGACTTTTAACAAAGACAAGAAAATTTGATCACATCACCCTGATTTTAGCTAACCTGCATTGGCTTTCTTTTAGCTTAAGATGCGATTTTAAGGTTCTGTTGGTATTATATAAATCATGAAATGAAATGATCTGCTTTTATTTGCATTTATATATAGCGCTTTTTGTTGGAGAAATTGGAGGTTCGATAATCGAGAGAAAAGTCTTCTCATATGTGGATAAGGAAAATGGACAGGAGCCAGCCGCGTAGGAGGGAGATACAACTTTTATTGATGCGTCAATGAAGATCTCGGAGAGCTGGGAACATGACAGTGTTTTTAAAGCTGGTAGCGACGATTAAGCTTCGATTACACCCCAAAAGGCGGTCCTGTATCACGTATCAAGTTCAGAGCGTCCCGTCCCTTGCACGCTATCTTCAAGGAAACTTAATGTCGCCAAGCGTATCTTCAAGGATGTCTACCCGACCTTTTCCCACAACTGTAAGCAAGTCTTTCTAAATTTCTACATGTATGCACGTCTATTCTACATTTCTACATGTATGCAAATCTATTCTACAAATGCAAGTGTATTTACCACAACATATCCCCCCTTTGGGAGTTTATACTCCCACTTTGAATGGAAAATAAAATTGAAAAATCAATACAGAGTAGTGGCAAAGTATTACAAATCATAGATATCAATACACGGACAGAATTTACGCGAATCGAAAATAAAAATAAAATTCTGGCGGTCAGCCTGCTGTGATCATTCTAACTTTCATTGTTCATGTCTCATTTACAAAAACCCCCAACACTCCAAACATCTGACCCATGCACTAACCCCCCCCTTCATTTATCTTTATCCGTACATACTGGATTATACACGTGGACCGTCGACGGTTGATCGGTACGTGATAAAGGTAAATGAATAAATGAACTGATAAGTGAGTGATAACAAATTTTGGTAACAGTCGTCGATACATTTCAAGATGAGTGCATGACTGGATAGTGATACAGCATACACACCGGCCTTTGGCCTGACCCCCGCGAACATTTTGAAGACCATGCAATGTCGTATTCGTCAACGGGTGTCGTGAAGTCAGATGTTGGAGTGAGTGTTCATCCCAGCAGGCATCACGCGCAGTTTCCATGCAGCCCAAAACCCGGAAGCGACGATGCATCCTGACCATCCCAGACAGCAGCTTGCTCCCCGGCAGTGTGACATACCAACAAAAGAATCACAATTAGAAATCAATATACTTGTGGCGGTTATTCCTAGCGCTATATAGTGTGTTGCGTGATTAACACTAGTGCTACTTGATATTGTTATTAGTGCAGATCATCATTTGTGTCTCTTTCCGCAGATGCTCCATTATTTAATGTAATGTAGACTGACTGTTAATGTTGCCAGATAAAATTCAAGGTGTTGAATTTAGTTGAGTCATCTGTTCCTCCTCACTCAGGAATAAGCTTGGATATTCAATCACTAACTGTGCTAATTGAGCTTCTGCCACCCTAGTATTAGCCACTACTGTCATTTGTTCTCCAAAAGTCTTAAGAATTCCTCTTTTAAGAATAGGTATGGCACAGAAACACAACAAACACATAATTATTACGACAGTTAGTACAAAAATCTCCCCCTTCACTAACATACCACCCCAGTACCCAAATGTAGACGAGAACCAATCAAAAGAGATACTGTTCTTTTCAGTATTTACTGTCACTTCATTGCTCAACTCACGAATCTTCGACAGTGCTTTTGTGAAGCTTCCTGCTTCGGCTGTGTTTAAAGGTATATAAGTACAGCATTCCTCCTTTATCATATGACACACGCCTCCTTTACTGGCTAAGAGAAAATCGAGGGCCTGACGATTCTGCCAGGCCATCCTAGATGTCTCATGTAATTGTTCTCCTATTGCACTAAAGGCCTCGTTAGTGTAATTAATAAAACGTTGCTGGTTGTAATAAATGTAATTAATCCATTCTGCGTTCTTATTCGGAGTTATCCAGATAAATATCGATTCTAATCCAGACTTAATTTCATTCCTAGCTTTAAATTCTTCTGGAATTCCTCTCGGTTGTCCGATGGCATCTAGATAAACTCGTCCATCCGGAAGATATGCTCTCTTAACTCCGGCCAATTGCCAACAAAAATATTTCATTTAATTACTTTTTCCCCTTTTCATTTCTTCCTTTTCTCACTTGTATGTCCCTCTCTTCTCTTTTCCTCAACGCCTACTTTCTTTTCCCCTTTTTACCTTCTTATCTTACTTGTATGTCCCTCTCTTCCTTAATGTCTACTTTCTTTTCCCCTTCTTACTTTCATTTACTAACTTTTATCTTTCTGTATTTGTAACTTCCTTACTTGCTCTGCCAACAATCCATCTCCTACATAACTTTCCCTTCTTCTACGCCTTCTAACACTTTAGCCCATGGGAAATTGACATATAACCATCTCACTTATTTATTTATTTATTTATTTATTTATTTATTTTTCTTTCCAAACCAATTCAATCTACTATCTTAGCTTCACCTACTTAATGTGAAAATGACGTGCATTGATCTACAATGATTCATCTTACTCATTTTTATTCGACTCAATGAATTTTTCCTCCATATTCAATGAAAAGAAAGAATTTACTCACGCTATTCCACTACTTTCGTATAACAATGCTTTTCATTCTCAAATTACTCCATTCCAATTCACTCAATTGGATTTTTCCTCGTCTTCACATTCCTTAATTTTCCAATTTCTAACTGAAAACCGGAACTCTTTTTGTTATCATTCTATCCTTTCTTGGTGTTATTCTGGCATTAACATAATCTAAAGCACCTAAAATAACCAAACCTAATTTTTCTAGACTTTTCACCCCTAAATTCATCGTTTTCCAACTGAAAAAACATTTATTTTTCTGGGAACTCCATAGGCTCTCGGACGTTATGTTGCACACCCTTAGCGTCAAAACGATTTCTAAAAAAAAAACGAACGTTTTCGATTCCTAACGAGACGTGCTATCGGTTCTATCTAAAACAATACATTTTAAACCGTCTTCCTCTTTAAAAACGTTTTTCTCGTCTCAATGAGCACTGTATTGTTCCCTTTTTCCTTTTCCTTCGATATTTTTCCGTTAATCCTTTCAGTTACGTGGGCCGCTTAAACGCCAGCGCTGGACAACCATATAAGACAAGAAAGATAAGAATACAGGAAAGAATACAAACACTTACAACATTGAACAAACATAAAACATAAAACAAGACAGATGGCCCACAAAAATTTAAGTTAATTAGTCTAATTAAGTCAGTGCACATTAAGACCATGCGCCTACACAACTACCGAGTTAGGGTTATGGTTTTCCTCTTCTACACAATTTCCCGAATTTTACGTACTGGCCGTGCACTCATTTTTGGCTGTCGGCGTTGTAACCTCACTCTTCAGTGCTGTCGCCGTGGGTGTAGGTTTTTCTGGACTTTGGTGTGTCGGTACCCTTCTCGCCTGTATCGTCACATTAAGGTTTAGCATATTATCCGTCACTTTAGTCTGTACTGTCGTTAACACATTTGGTTTCTGGTAGTCCATCGGCACTCCGACTGGTTGCACGTTTCTCTTTCGTCTGACTCATCCCATAATACTCGGAATTTCAGTAATTCAAACTTCTCTTCTATCGCAATTGCACTATTCATACACGTCCTTCTACTCAATCAAGGAAGCAAGGTTTAGGGCGCTCTGAGGAGAGGGATGACTGAGTATGGGCGCCAAGAGTGGACTGAGAGTGTGATCGTGGCCACTGTGTTGTGCGGTGCAGAGACGATTCAGTTTTATTAAGACGACAGCCGTGTGCGTGTGTGTGTGTTGTCGTATCGATACTAATAACTAAATGGAGTGGAATGGAACTATGATGACTATAACATGAAACCAAACGAGACGTCACGCTCTATAGAGAATTTATCGACCTATTTCATCATCGCCTACAATCAGCTCAAAATTTTTTTCCAACATTCTGCTTCTTAAAAAGAACCTAAAAAGAAATCCGTCATTAAAAGCGCAATTAACCACCAGTCCATCGTCCCAAAAACAATGGTTCTAAGTCAAGGGTGGGCAAACTTTTGGCGTCACGAGCCTGGGGACACATCCAGTTTTTCTCATTTACAGTTATGATGTTATATTTCATTATATTTATTTCATGTTTATCTATTTTGTGTATATGTATGAACCCCTACTGAACACCAGCATACCTTCAGGGCAATTGCAGTTGATTCAACAAGGTTCGTTTGCTTTCGGAACGGACTAATCCCGTTTCAATCCAATTGATTCAAATTGATAATGTGTTTCGATTTACAATAGTTTCATCATTCCATATTTACTGCTAGAACCAATTAAACTTATAAGTAGAGGTACAACTGTGTTATTGTAGTTGTGCACGTATGTAGTATTTCTGTCATGTCCAGCATGGTCGCCGTGGCGACCGTCTAATTTGCGTGTGTCCTTCTTAAGGGCTTGCCCGTTCTGAGTAAAAGCCTGTTTTATGAGTATTCCTAGTCTGAGTTCCTGTTTGCCTGTAGGCCAGTTGCTGTTTTGTTTTTTCCCCGAGCGTTGGACAATTTTGCTGAATAAAAGTAACTGGTCGTTAAGCGATTGAGTTCTGGTCCGGTCTGCACTTAACTCAACCATTCCTGCAGTAGTATCTTATAATATTTACAAAATAAGATTCTGTAATATTTTCGAAGTCTGTTGTAGTATTTTTGAAGGATTTTCTTTTAGTAGCGCTAGTATTAATGCTGTTGTAGTTTTGTAGCAGTATTCTTGCAGAATTTCTGTAGTTGGTCTTTTTAGAATTATAGGCGTACCATATACTATGTCCCGGTTTTCAAGCTCTATATTACGTTTTCTAGTAATTTCATAGAATTTCTGTAGTAGGATTTACATTATTGTAATACTTTGCCATCCCATTTCTTGTTCTCCTTTGGTTTACTGCACATGAATGGCTGAATTAAACCCTAGAGGTTTAATTCTGACCCAATTGTGGAAAAATGTATTTGATAATGTTACTTCCGGCGCCGTCACGAATGGCAGCCCCTCCAGCAGCTCCCGTGTTATTTTCGCTACTTTTGTGATTTATTTATTTGTTTATTTAGATTTGCTTACTTTATCAGTGCCTTGCAACACTTGGATTCCTTTCTATCCTATGGATATGGGTTTCAACTCGCAAAAATACGTACATTAAACAACACCACCTACATTGGACATTACCGAATCTTACTGCAATATGTATTCTGTGTAGCACTATTTAGTTACTCTATATAACATGCTAAAGTGGGCATTTGCACGTCACACTGGGTATTTGTATATTGTATTCTTTTGGCTTTATTATTGTATTGTTCTCAGCTCAGGGATGCTGCTGGAAATGTGAATTTCCCTCAGGGGATGAGTAAAGTATCTATCTATCTATCTATCTATCTGATTAATTCGTTCACCCCTGTGCTCAGCATCTTTTTCTATAATAAAATTTTATGTATTGCGTGGTACGTATCTTCTTATTCTAAAGCAAAACAACATGTTATGTCTATGTTTATTTGCCTTCAATTAGATATTGATCCTTTTAATAATTTCCTTTTATTTTCATAGCTTATCTATAAAAATACTGTTATATGTTTTGCACAATGCTGACAACTTTTTTTGCACTACAATGACTAATTTTCACCAAATGCATATTTACACAAACCTCAACTGTATGTAACATTTTAAATGCACATTCTTGTGTAAATATTGTATTAATTATAACTATAACCTTATCTTTTCCGATCCTTTACCTAACTCTGAAGATGGAGTGTCATGCCAAATCTAATTGTCAGTTACAATATGTGAACCCGTTTTGTAACTATGTCCGTAAAGGTATATTCCATTCCATCATAAATGGTCTGGATTTATATAGTACTTTTCAAGACCCTGGGGAACTCCAAAAACACTACCTAATGTGTTGTTTTTCATACTTTTGTCTCAAGTTTTTCATACCCAATTTTCAGCAAATTATCCTTATTTAAATAACTTATGTTGTATGTTTGTCTTAGTGTTTCTTTTTCCTTTTCTTTCAGAATTAAAGCAAAACAATATACTAGGTTAAGTATTTTGTGGAATTCAGGGGCACTTAGAGTCTCGTTAAGTTTTATCGTGCTTACGTACTGAGATGTTTTAGTAAATTAGCCAGTTTATTCAATTTCTAAATTTTTCTCTAAATTTAAGTACTAGTAGACATTAATTATCTTAGTTTAATTAATTTCCATTCATTTCCCATGCAGTTATATTTTTAAATCACCATGATATGTCTCGAAATCCACTAATCCGTTATTTTTAATTCCTTTAATCCTTTCCAGGATTGATCAATCTTTTTCTCATTGTCTTCTAAAAAAAAAATGCTCTTTTCCATAGACAATGTTTCATTTTAACTTAACCAAACCATAAGTCAGCTATTGTTTCACATTTATTAATCATTTGTCGAACGTAACACTCATTCTAAAAAATTCAGTGTGGACTCAATTGTCCTAAAAAAAACTGCCAACTCGAACTCAATGACAAAAATTTCTAATTGTCTTTTCATCCCTCTGTAATCATAATCTCTTATTGTTGATTCGATATAAAGCAATACCTACTTGTCACTTATGAATTATCTTGTTGACTCGTATTTATTTTATATTACTATCTTAATCTTTTATTCCGCGCAACAATCTTCGTTTTTACGCAATTGTCTTAGTACCCTTTGTTTTTCTTTTTCTTTTCTTTTTAAAAGAAATATTTCATTCAGTGACTCAAATAGCTTCAGCTACGTTATTAATGATTTCTAGTCTCGAATTTTCTTCCCTGTGATAATATGTCGTCATTTTCAAACTTCTTTCAATTTTTGATAATTCGAAATCATTCATACCACGAGTAATCTATTATTGAATATGAGAAAAACTAAGGAAACAATCCTTTTACGTATTACGCCTCTTTTGAATTTGTCCATTTATAACCAACGAAAAGATGGACACTGAAATTATGGACGGTTTCCAGTCGTCTTCTTTGTTTTACTCGCCCTTGCTTTATTAGGAGCATAACTACACGTCTTAAAAATTCTTACCCTTTTTCCATTCGCATATTCAACGAGAGATGATTAGTTTTGTTATTTAAACATTCTTTCTTTTTAAACTATTCTGTATAATTATCTTGTATACACTCAGTGTTTTCATTTCACCATGTACCGTTGTCCCAGATGCATCATTCATGCTGGGGACGCAAACTTTTCCTTTAAATTGTCATTATCATTTAATTCCTCTTTAACAAAGATTCAACGCATTACATCATCGTTACTTTGGTTTTGCTGTATGAGTTTTTATTCTTCTGCACGCCGATCTTAGCTAATGAGATCTCGTCGCTTCGAGATTACGTCATTGCTGTTGGTAATTGGTTAGGTCAGTCTTTTTCATTGGACAAAACTGCTTTTTTCTCAATTTATTGAAGAGAGCCAGCTCATAAATGCCCTTCTTGCACTTAACTTGGTATTTAGTTCTGTAGTTATTTATTTTTTTATTTATTTTTAATTGATGTAGTGTACTATGTCTTTGTTTTAAAGTACTATATTGAATCGTTAGTTTTGTGATATTGTTTAGTATACCTCTAGGGGCATTTCTCTATTACCGTATTACTGTCGTAGTATTTCTACGGTACTTTCATTCAGCGATTTTAATTTTCACTGTGTGACGTTTTGAGTGTTGAGTGACTTAAAATTCGACTCCCTCCCGCCGTCACTTATGAGTGCTGAGGCTCATTTTGTCTGTCAATTTGTCTCAAATTATTGATTCAAAACCTGATGCAAGCCAAGTTATTTTGTGAAAATGTCAAAAATTCCTACAACTGAAGATACTTACGTATTTACTTTTAGCACAGGCGCTGGGCAATGGAGTAAAAGTGCGCATGTCCTGTTTATAGTTCCTAACACTTACCCAATCAAAACGTTTGAGTTTCTTTGCTACAGCTTCTGGATAAAACGTTCGTTCTCGGTTAAGGTTTTTTCCTGCGAGTTTTTATTAGAAATGTCTTGATAGTGAACCTAAATCGTTTAATTAGCTTTCTTATAAAGTATTTTTAGCAATTTACATCCAAAACAGGGACTGCTGGTGTGACTACGTGACTGTAAACTGGAGTTACTTGAGTTTTCCATAACATGAGCATCACCTAGAGGCAGTGGATATGACACAATAATTAGAAGAAAATAGTGCTTCTTTGGGCACTGTGACTCTCCTTATTTATCCTGTTCAGCACTTTTATTTCGGTTGCACTCCACAATGCAGAGACTTCTTGGGGTCAATTTATACACACTGTCCCTTTAAAATATTTCGAGTGCATGTTTCTTATGGCACCATATTTTAAAAATTATATTTTACACATTTTCGTCATATCTCACATTTTTTTCTCTTTTCCTGTAATATTTTTAATTTTGGTACTTTCGAGCTTCCATACCTCAGGGCCATTGAGCCCTTCATGAGGTAAAATGTACTTGTACTTTCCAAATCCTCAACCGTTTTGGCATGTTATACAGTAGTGTCACACTTAACCGGGCCGCTGTCTCTAGGATGCGTCATGGTCTGCAACTGCAGCGTCGCTTTTTGGATCTCCGGTTTCACTTCCGGACCCGCAATTTCCATTCGCCGCCGCGATTTCTCGAGCTCTGCTCCTAGTAACAACCATATCAGACAATTTATTATCACACACAGCTTTGTCACCCACATCTTGTTTTCCTAACTTAACGTTACTGCCCTGTTGATCTTGCTTGGTCTCGTTGACGGTGGCAGCGTGAGCCGTGGTACAGTGGTTCAGATGGTACCATTTTGAGCTGCCCTCGACCTGGACTGCGGCCGGCGTTGCCCTCACGACGGTGTACGGTCCCTCACGCCTCGGATGGTTCCACTTTCGTTGAAACCTTGATGTAGACGAGATCCCCTGGGACGTCTTTTCAAATGGTTGTTCGACCTTGGACTCTTGTCTCTTCACCAGCCGGTAGATGACAGCCGTCAATTGTCTCATACAGTCTCTCAGTTCAGTTTGTAGTTGCTCAAGTGGCGGCCCCTTATAGGGACCTCCCAGATGCGGTGCTGGTCTGCCTGTTAGCATTTCATGCGGTGTTAAATGCGTGATCCAATGAGTTTGCATGCGATCACTCATCAGCGCTAACTGTAGCGCATCCCCTCAGTTGAGCCTAGTACTCACAAAGATCTTGTTTATCTTTGATTTTAATATTCCATTTACTCTTTTCCACCATCCCTTGACTTTGTTGATAAACCCCACCGAACCGTTGTTTAATGTGTAGTTTTTGTAAGATGCCCTTCACGACCTTTTGAACAAATGCCGCACCGTTATCCGAGCTTATTTCTGACGGTATGCCAAATCGCGGAATAACTTCTCTAATCAAAAACCTAATTACTGTTTCCGCACCTAGATCTTTTGATGGCACTGCTCCTATTATTCCTATTACTCCTTCCTATTATTATTCTCTCCGTCTACCGTGGCCTGTAAATACGGAGACCTACACCCTTATTTCTCCAGCTATTTCACACCCCCCCTTGCATAATATTTTTAAATTGTGCAATTGTATCTGATATAAAGTCAAAGGTATTCCCCTGTTACCTATTCTCCTTAATAATCCTCCTGATGCTCCTGCATCTGGAGACACATCACTGATTTCCTGGAAAGCAGATTCAAAATACAATTTTAGCAGTATTTCTGTGTTAAAAATAAAATAATTCACAATCCAAACGTATCAATATTCCTCAGATTTGTAAACACTACGTCAATCAACAAGATTCTAGCGTGATTCAATGCAGACTCGTGTTGTTCGTTATCACCGCCCCGTCGACGGCCCTGGCCGTCTGGCTCAGTCCATTGTGACAGTCACTCGCAATCTGCCGCTGGAATGTGACCATGAGCTTTATCAGTGCCACACTGACCTTGGTGCCCAGTTGTCTACCTCTTTCTCCTCGAAACTGGCTGCAATCAGTTCAGATTGCCCCCTGCTCACTGTTTGAGGACAGCCTGGATGTGCTCCAGTGTCCCCACGACCCTGCTGTAGACAAGCGGCGCAGACAACGGATGAGTGAACGTCTTTGTTTGTTCTTTGCTTGTTTTTCTGTCCATCTTCAGCCCTTTTCAACAGTCCGTCTGACTTCTGAATCCTGTTAAATCGGTCATGTTTACAAACTCGGATGTTTAGTCTAGGTTAAATGACCATGAAGACATCACCTTAGCAATTAAATTCTTAAATTTTTCATGGTCTTCCTCAAGATCGAGTAATCTGCTCCTCATTGTCTTCTGAAAATGCTTGCCAAATTGTTTCCTCAATTTACCCAAACTATACTTATCACGTTTATCGGAACAAGATCTCACAAATCAAAAGGCCACACGCAAACGGAGCACTTGACGAATTAAGTAATCCCTCCACTTTTATTTATTTTCCATACAGTAAAGGAGCGAAAGACGGGGGAAAGACAGGGGTGGCGTGGGGGTGATCGGAGCGGGAATACACACGGTTGAGCTCAACTCACACAGGGAAAGACGGAGAGTGGTGGGGGTAAGCGGTGGGGGCGAGAATAACCCACAAAAAAGCAAGACACTTTAACGCACATACAAGACCGTAAAATGTAGAATAAGCAGTCACTCCATCATTCATCCATGCGTCCTTAACTCCCCTCCCAACGCCAAACAAAACAAAAAAACAAAAAAGACAAAAAGAAACAAAGGTTCTCCTCCGCACAGCGTCGTCCTAGCCCTTAAACAGTTAAGTATAAATCACCCGCGCACTCTCACTCAGGCGGGCGGGGGAGAAACCGAACCGAACACACATCCACAGACAGAGAGACACACGCACAATTATCGCCAGCTGGCACACACCAACAGCCAACATTCTTTGTATCGCTTGTTTCTATGCGAATATATCTTAATAATACAACATCTGATTACTGCTCATTTTTCTAACGTCGGTATAACCTTTCAGATTGTAGAAAATGGCGAGGTTCCATGCACCACACTTTTTCTTAAGTGCAAGGTTACATGTCCGACTCCCAATCATCAATCGACTAGGGAAACACATAAAACATGCCCCGTATTAACCATATATAGATCGTCTACTCTCGAACTGTCACTTCAGCAAATGATGACGTCTTATCACAGCTTTACACAGATCTCAAGACAATCATAAATATACAAATACCGACGCCGCTGCACCTCTTATCCAGGTAAATTAGCCTTTTTCCTTTTTCAAGCAGCCTATGTCCCACAATAAACAGGATTCTTTGAGCACCGAACTCCCGGGACAAAAAAATAAATCTCAACTCAGTTTACATATCTCATCCGTCCGAACTTGGGCCTGACTATAGACGGAAAATTCCACGTGCACGCATTTTCATAATTTAGCTCCGACGTCACAGGCTCCCGTCCTCCCACGAATCTCGACAAGCAAACCGAAATAAGGAGAGAAAAAACTTTCCTTACCTCACTTGCTCATTTGAGACAGTTCCACTGAGAAGTCCTCCTCCCTTTTCTTTTTTATTTAATTAGTGCCAATCCACGTTGAGGCGCCATTTAATGTTGGAGAAATTGGAGGTTCGATAATCGAGAGAAAAGTCTTCTCATATGTGGATAAGGAAAATGGACAGGAGCCAGCCGCGTAGGAGGGAGATACAACTTTTATTGATGCGTCAATGAAGATCTCGGAGAGCTGGGAACATGACAGTGTTTTTAAAGCTGGTAGCGACGATTAAGCTTCGATTACACCCCAAAAGGCGGTCCTGTATCACGTATCAAGTTCAGAGCGTCCCGTCCCTTGCACGCTATCTTCAAGGAAACTTAATGTCGCCAAGCGTATCTTCAAGGATGTCTACCCGACCTTTTCCCACAACTGTAAGCAAGTCTTTCTAAATTTCTACATGTATGCACGTCTATTCTACATTTCTACATGTATGCAAATCTATTCTACAAATGCAAGTGTATTTACCACAACAATGACTTCCCAAAGCGCTTTACATTGTGCTTCACATTTCCCAATAGCGGCCGTGATCTGTGCAGCCATGTAAGGCGATAACCTGCTTATTGGGGGTGATTGGGGGTTCAATGTCTTACCCAAGGACACTTCGACATGTAACACGGACAAGCCGGGATTCGAACTGGGATCCCTTAATCCTAAAACGATCGCTCTACCTCCTGAGCTACTGCCGCCCCAAATCATGCTCCCACATATCTTTCAGATTTAATTTCCCCCTATGTTCTGGTCCAGAGACTAAGCTCTGAAAATGCTGGTCTACTAGTGATCCCAAGAGCCAAAAAGAGATCCGCAGGTTTGAGAGCGTTCTCCACTCGGACCCCGGTGCTGTGGAATGCTCGTCCCCATGAGATTTGATCTGCAACCTCAGTGGAAATGTTTAAATCTAGGCCTAAAACACACTTCTATTCTATAGCATATGAATAACCTATATTTTATGTTGACAACATATGTGTATTATTTATTATTGCAACATCCATTGCAGGCTGCTCATCCTGGAAGGGGGATTACCTCAAGGTTTCTTCATTTTCCTCATGTTGAAGTTTTTGAGTTTTTCCTTGCCCTCATGTAGGTTTTAGATCAGGGGATGGTGTAATAATAGTCTGTGGTTTGCAATAATCTGTAGTCTGTGCAGCTCTTTGAAACTCTTTGTGATTAAATATACATGACTTGACCGCACTTGAGGTTATCCCCATTCCAGGAAAACCAGGCTGCAATGGATGCTGCGTTACCAGACAATGAAATTAAAAATAAAACATAAAAGAATTAAGGTATAATAAAAAATAAATAAAAACATAAAATAAAAACGATGACCAGTTGCAATAGATGTAGCATTAACAACCAATATACAGATATTGTCAACATGCTGACAGAATATTAACAACCAATACACAGATATTGTCAACATGCTGACAGAATATTAAAAAAAACAACATGTCACTGTTTTAAACCAGAACTGGTGAACTAATAAAAAAATTAGAGGGATGATTAGATGTAAACATTTTCAAAATAAACGTAACATTGTGCAATGCATGAGTTCACGGTTCACAGATACCTTAACTGCCAGGGTCATCAGGGCATCACTTTGTGTTGTGTCCTGGGCAAGAACAGCATGGTTGCGACCATCCCTATCTTGGCCATTATTTGGGAAGGGCTTTTCTCCCAACATGAAACAGGTACTACTGGTTTCCATGGTTACAGCTAGCAAGAGAGGCCTCATGATGTGACTCAGATACAGCACCTTCATTATTTGGTCGCTGTAGTTTTTTGGTGTAATGCATCAAACTGTTTTCTGATAATTACACTTTAGAAGACACACTGGTTATTTAAACCTGGAACCACATTTTGCAGTAATGTATAAATACACAAATTATAATCAAATACATTTGAATATTACCTTTAGTGTACAACAAAGGCAGATATTTAAAGTGAAATAAATGGTAAATCACAGAAACACCCCATGATCTCGTTAGTACAAAAAAAACCCTAAATGTTCTATAGTACCAAAATATATCCAAATTTGCAACATGCAGCTCTTGCATTTTATTTCTCTGTGTGGCTAAACCAACCAACCAACCAACCAACCAACCCTTCCAGTGCAGAGGCTGCAAACTTAAAAGGAAATAGCAATGTCTTAAACCATTTTCTAGATATATTTGAATATTGACCACTGTAGACTGAACATGCAAAGCATTCATCTGAAATATTCAAAGTCATTTCATTATTCTGTTAACATACATCTCATGGAGAAAGGGGCCTTTGTTCTTTATTCAGAATTTCATTGTGATACTTTTTAAATTACCTCACAGTGCATGAAAATCAAAGGCAACTTCATTCCGTCATTTACAGAACAGATCTTCACTTAAAAATTAAATGGCAAACAACATATATTTTTTGCTAAATGAGATTGTACCAAGGTTTAGTGATTATGCTTCACTCAATGGCATACTCGTGACTCTCAGCTGTATTATTACTTGAAAATATTCGACCACAAATGGTGCCACAAAAAGGTTTCCCGTCAGCATGTATTCTCATGTGTACTTTTAGGTTTCCCTTGTGGGCAAATTTTTGACCACAAATAGAGCAGGTAAAAGGTTTTGCACCATCGTGTGTTCTCATATGTACTTTAACATTTCCCTTGTGAGCAAATCTTTGACCACAAATAGAGCAGGGAAAAGGTTTTTCGCCAGTGTGTGTTTTTGTGTGTCTATTTAGGGCTACCTTGAGAGCAAATGTTAAACCACAAACTGAGCAGGCAAAAGGTTTTTCACCTGTGTGTAATATTGCATGATTCTTTAGTTGTTTCTTCTGAGCAAAACTTTTCCCACAGACTGAGCAGGGGAAAGGTTTCTCCCCAGTGTGTGTTCTGAGGTGCGCTTGTAAGCCTCCCCTTTGAGCAAATTGTTGACCACAAACAGAGCAGCAAAAAGGTTTCTCGCCAGTGTGAATTGTTGTGTGATTTTTTAGTTGTTCCTTCTGAGCAAATGCTTTACCACAAAATGAACAGTCAAACGGTTTCTCACCAGTGTGTGTTCTTGTGTGAACTTTTAAGTTTACCTTGTGGGCAAATGTCTGACCACAAATAGTACAGGAAAAAGGTTTTTCACCAGCATGCGTTCTCATGTGTACTTTTAAGTTTCCCTTGTGAGCAAATTTGTTACCACAAATGGAGCAGGAAAAGGGCTTTTCACCTGTATGTATTCTTGAATGAATTTTTATATGTTCTTTACGAGCAAATCTGTCACCACAAACTGAGCAGGCATAAGATTTCTCACCAGTATGTGTTTTGTTATGAAGAGTTAAGTTTCTCCTGCGAGAAAAATTTTCACCACAAACCGAACAGGTAAAACATTTTTCAGCAGTGTGGGTTTTTGCATGTGCTGTCAAAGCTGCCCTGTTTGAAAATTTTTGATCACAACGAGAGCATGCAAAGGGTTTCTCGCCAGGGTGTGTTCTTGCGTGTACATTTAAGCCACTTTGATTAGTGAACGTTTTTCCACAAACAGAACAGGCATAAGGTTTCTCACCAGTGTGGATTCTGGTGTGAAGTTCTAGGTGTTCCTTTCGAGCAAACTTTTTACCACAAAATGAGCAGGCAAAAGCCTTCTCACCAGTGTGGACTGTCAAATGGCGTTTTAAATAAGACGGGCATTGAAACGCTTTTCCACAGTGAGAACATTTCCATCGTTTGCCAGGAGTGTCATGTGTCGGGGCACTTTCGGACTGTTGGTCATCGTCGGTGTTAGCAGAGTGAGACGAGTCGTCATCATCTGACAGTGGCGCCAAATAGCTGTCTACTGGCAACCCTCCACTTTTCTCATCGTTTTCTGTCTTGATTTGTTTACTGCAGCCGCTGCTCGGAAGCTCGTTTAGTCTTCCTTCTTCAGATCGAACTTCTTCAGTATTTAAATGGCCATCAGTCACAAGCACCTCAGTAAAGTCTCCTTCATCTTTAATGTGTTGTGGCAATTGCTTATTCTCTTTAACTTCGGACAAAATCGGCGTTTGACCACCACGAGGAAGATATTTTTCACTTAAGTCTGCAGAATAGAAGAGACACGCAATTTCATAAAAATTAGACCATGCTCCTGCATTTAACGTGATGCATTTCACCATCCTTGATCTAGATCAGGGTTCTGCAACTTGTGGCCCCGCGATGATAGTTTCAGCCCTAAATGCAGCCGAAATTACATTGCTCGGGAGATAAAAATAAAAACGTTACCTTGCAAATTAGAGTTGTTTCTAAAGTTTGTGTGTTTTCAATGGGGTATTTAGAAGTAAATGTACTTTTCTGGTTGCTGCCATTGAAAGCATGAGTTGAAGCGAAATAGAGACAGAAAGACAGTCAGAAAGAAAGATAGCGGTGTACAGACAGAGAGACAGAGATGGAGAGAGAAAGTGGAGAGAGACAGAGAGCGACAGAGAGAAGGAAATACCGAGAGACTGAAATCGAGTGAAACATAGATGGGAGAGGAAAATACAGTGACTGACACAGAAAGAGAGATGGAGGGAGAAACGGAGAGACAAAGACAAAGAGACAGAGAGGGAGAAATAGAGTGAGACAGAGAAATAGACCGAGGGACAGAGAGAGAGAAATACAGAGAGGGACAAAAAATGACACAGCGAGAGAGGGAGACTTCTGGCTGATTTCATTACTATTTACTTACTACTGGTTTATTTATTGTCTTTTTGATTCTTAATACAGCAAAAGTTTTTCTAAGATCTTATTTTGAGTATGGTGGAATGTTTGATGTAATGTGGACGTCACATCACAGTATATAATAAGGTAATCATAATTACGTCATAATAGTCTTTGGTTAGCAATAATCTGTGGTCTGTGCAGCCCTTTGAGACTCTTTGTGATTAAGGGCTATACAAATAAACATGACTTGACGTCTCTAAGTGACAGTGACTCAGAATAATGTTGCTTGATTATGTATTGCCTATATATTACAAGTGGGAAAGCCAAAAACACTTCTCACCAGCATGGACGGTCAGTTGGCTCTTCAAGGAAATGTCAGTGTCACATATGGGGGCATTTTCCGACTGATGGTCATTGTCGGCGTGTGCCGAGTGGTACATCTTGTCACTTTTTGTTGTCGGAGCCGACAGGCAGTCCGCTTGCAACCTCTCATTTTGCTCGTCTTCTTTTTTCATTTGTTGACTCAAGCTCCTGCTTGGAAGTTCCTTTTGAATTTTTTCCTCATTTTGACCCTGATCTTTAGATGTCATATGGACGTCAGTCACGAGGAACTCTGTGATATCTCCTTCATCCTTGATGCGTTGTAGAAGTTGCTTCTCTTTCTCGTCGGCCAACATTGGCCGCTGACAACCTGGAACAAGATACTCTTCACTGACATATACAGGAAACAAGACACCCAGTTTTGATTAAAAAAATGGCCACTGGATTTATTATGATGTGTTTTTACAAAGCCCTGAAAGTGACAATATGTGTGGCCAGCACTTTTCAGACCTGTAAGAATATTTCACATAAATAATGGAACCAAAACAATAACCCTTAATATGCTGTGCGCAACTATGGAACAAGTGAAGGAGTTTTCAACACCCACAGTGCTGTTCAACAGTCAGTATTTTTACATTTGTTCAATAAAATCCCAAGGAAAAAAGTTATCAGATCTTTAACAATCTGATAATTTGGGTTAACTTGTACACAGTTTAGTCGTTCAGTTGACAGGCAAGCGGACGTTTCTTAATTAACTTAATTTTAGTTACATTAAGTCTGTGAAATTCGGACCATATCTGTCTAACCCCAACGCTGACCAGTCTCTCCCCAAGGATGAGTGCTAAGCACTCTGCCGTTTATTCCCTATAACTTAGACAGTTTAATGACCCACCCCACAAGCACAATTGTAAACTTCAGTGACAACACTACCTTGGTCAGCCGAGTCCAAGGGTCGGGAAACTATAACTTGCGGGCCATATATGTTTTCTTTCATGAGTACATGTAGTGTGGAAATGAAATAGAACGTGCGCAAACATTTACTGCTTTGATATATGTGAAGTCGAATGTAGTATGCGAAAATCCCGGACATTATCAAATAAATGTGAGGTTTGTTCCAGTATATATATGTAAGACAGAGTCTTGACTACAGTTTACAGTCAAGGTGTCACACCAACAGACCCCGTTTTGGTTGCACATTGCTAGAGTCCTTAATATGGAAGCTGATTAAATATTCTGTTTCCTATTGAGACACACTATGATTAAAACCTACAGAACAAACTGTAAACACCGCAATACTCTAGTAAAACACCTAGAGCAATTTGATAAGGTGAGCGCTAGGAATAGGCGTAGCTAAATACACTGCATGCGCAATTCTACGTCAACGTGCACAGTGCTGTCGGCACCAAAGGTAAATACGATGGTCTCCTCATTTGCGGCATTTTGCGCCTTTTTTTACCAAATAACTTACTCGCAGTTCCTCTTGAAACCATTATTTAAGACACAAATAAAGATCAAAATTAACCTCTACACTCTGCAAAAGGGGACAAATTTGAAGTGGTATATTTATACTAACACAGGCTTTGGCATGATTACTATTTTTATATTATATCAAATCATTAAACGTCACACTGAAATAAAATGTGCTGAAAAATTAACTTAGGTCTGGAGAGCAGGTTTTGCTAAATTTCGTCTTAAAATATATAAAGTGGCTCGCAAAAAAAAAAAAAAAAAAAAAAAAAAGATCAAAATATTTTGCTTGTATGGCTTTTAGGTCCAAAAGGTTACCGACCCCTGGGTGAGTCCCTAATGGGAATGAGGCGGCATACAGAAAGGAGGTGGAGACACTGACATTGTGGTGTCCGACAAATAAACTCATACATAACACCACAAAATTCAATAAAGTTGTACTCAGGAGGAAAAGCACAGCTCCACTCATGATCAATGGAGACTGTGTTGAGAGTACAGTCCTATAAAGTACTGAGCAGGCACATTTTCCATGACCACTCCTGGTCACTCAAAACCAGAGCTGTGGTAAGAGAGGCGCCGCAGCTACTCCACTTCCTGAGAGTGCTCAAGAAAAATAAACAGGAACTGAAGCCACTGTCATTCTACCAAGCACCCGTGAAGCCCTTTCTAGCCTACGGTGTCAGAGTGTGGTATGCTGGGAGCACAGCAATAGACAAAAAAAACCTTACACTCTCTGCAATCAACATCACCCTGAAAATCATTGGCTGCATCTGCAGAAAATGATCCATTGACAACATAAACAGGATCTCCTCTCACACCGGACACCACCTCTTTGACTTGCTGCCCCCTGTTAGGCGTTAGGACTAACAGGCTCAGAGACATTTTATCCCAGGGCCATCACCACCCTGAACAATTGAATTGTCTTCATGTCATTGATATCAAACGTGGTGAAAGAATGTATGAAACAAGATTGACATGACACTCCAGGGTAAACATATAATAATGCCTTGTGAGAGAAAAAAAGATGAAAAACTGCCAGGATTAATATGTAAAAATATTTACAACGTATTGCTTGTTGGCCTGGGGAGGGACTGTCGCTACCAGGCTGTACTTGCCCTAAACTCACCACAGGAAATGGTGCCCCAATGACCCGTGTAGTTAAGGGATCCAACTAACCAACCATTGGTTGGAGACTAGCCCAAGTTTTAATGAAGAGTGCAGCTTAACAGCATTAGCTCAGGAGGTAGAGCGCTCATCTTGGGATCAAGAGATCGCAGGTTTGATTCCCGGCTCCTCGTGTTATATGTCGAAGTGTCCTTGGGCAAGACACTGAATTCCTAATGCCCCCAATAAGCAGGTTGGTGCCTTGCATGGCTGCACGGCCGCTATTGGTGTGTGAGTGTGTATGAAAGCGCTTTGGGAAGTCTTCATTGACTTGAAAAGAGCAATATAAATGCAAGACTGTGAAAGTATATCTCTTGCCTATGTATGAATGGATGACAATTCATAATAAATGTATCGACTTATTTGAATTTCTGTTGTTGCGCTATTTTTCAATGTGCTTTACAATGAACTTCCAACCTAGGCCAGTCTTCAAGCACCACCTTGTAAATATTTAATCAAGGCATAATCAACTTATTTTTTCCTCGTTTTTGTCTTTATATCATGTATATAGAGTGTATTTAGAGTGCCACGTCTTCTCTTTTTTGTATTATGTTAACTAGGTTGTTATTAATGACAATAAGGACAATTATAGTTCTAACAAGGCATGATAAGTAAATGGAAAGAGGGTTTTATTGTGGAAGAGGGTTTAATGTATGGAATGGGCGTCTTTCATCAGCTGCAACATTTTGATTGCTTTTGCCCGACATCATGTTAACAAAACAGTCATACAACTGACGACATTGAAAACTCACCTGTATCCCTCGTAAGCCCGTACAATTTTGGGATTTGGGGGTAAACACAGAAGCTCTATGCAGGAAAGGTCAAAGCTGACTGTACTTCCTCAGAAGGCTGGTGTCCTTCAACACCTGCAAAAAGCTCCTACAAATGTTCTATGAGACTGTTGTGGCAAGCGCCCTCTTCTATGCAGCAGCGTGTTAGGGAGGCAGCGCCAAGAAGAAGGATGCCTCTCGTCTTAATAAACTGGTGAGGAAAGCGGGCTCTGTTGTAGGCACAGAGCAGGACAGCCTGACAACTGTAGCTGAGAGACGGGCAATGAAAAAGCTGCAGTCAATCATGGACAATTCATCACATCCACTACAAAGCATCATCTCCAAACCTAAGTGAAGCTTCAGCGACAGACTTCTGTCACAGTCTTGTTCCACAGAGAGACTGAAGAGATCAATTCTTCCTCATGCCATGAGGATCTTTAACTCCACCCGGTTGAGTAAAAGCCCACATTAGACCACACCCCCACAGTGCATATTACTGTTTTTATTACAGTTCGTATTTTATGTAGCACTATTAAAATACTCTATATCAACACGTTACACTGGGTATTTATGTATTATATTCCTTTAACTTATTATTTTTTTTTTATTTTCAACACAAGGATACTGCTGGAAGTGTGAATTTCTCTACGGGGATGAATAAAGTATCTGTCTATCTGGGCTTGTTAAAGACGTTATGCAATGGGAAATTCGACCACTTTGTGAGGCAGGACAAATAGTGCCTAGATGAGACTGCATAACAAAACGTAACTTTTTTTGGTTTGAACAAATTTAAACGTAGCAACAAATACAGAGTAACAGTTGTTAAAAATCAACAAGCAAACCAGTGACAAACCTGCACTGTTAATTCCAACTCGAAGCTCCTTGGACAAAGCATCCGGTTGTTGACGTTGAGGGTCGGTCTTCTCTTGATCTCCACAAAGAGCCACGTCATACTCGACTGTCGTTTTTGTACACATTTAAAAGCGATTTTCAAATACACAGTCGAGACCTGCAGGTTTAACCAAACGCGTTTCCCTTGTCAGAAACGCCCGGATGAAGTTATACACGTTAAGACAAAACAATGCAAGGATGTTTTAGCTAGTGCTAGTGGAGATTTGCTGGAAAATGGAGGAGCTAGAACTGAAACGTTGACGTCACCCACAAGAGTGTCGTAGGCTTTCATTGATTGGTCAATAGTTTGCCCAGTAATCCAATCACAGAAAACAATACTTAGCCCAAGGTTTAGCATTCTTTTTAAAGGGACAGCGTGTATTATTTAGAGCCTCCGAGTGGTAATTGTCTTTATTGACATAGACAACAACATAATGGTCATTGTTTCCAACGAGATTGGATGTGGCACTCCCGGATTAAACATGTCAACAAAAAAACTACAAAAATTGTCAGTGAGAAATACTAATTAATACAAATACAAATACAAATAAGAATACTAATACAAATACAAATACTAATACTAATACTAATACTAATATTTTAAATAACCTTATAAAATATATATGTATGTGTTCATAAACGAACGAGTTAAAAAAAATAAGCTTTTCTGGTAGAAAAGGGTGGAAAACATTCACCGGCACTGTTTACAAGAATACAAGCTGTAATTATAATTGTATCCATCCCTGAGCTTGACCACTGTGTATTTTGTGGTTAGGGTTAGGGTTGGCGCTGGGGCTGGGGCTAGTGCTCGGGATCGGGCTCCGGCTAGGGCTCGGGCTCGGGTGTGGTTAGGGTAAGGGTTAGGGTTAGGGTTAGGGTAGGAAGCAATCTTTCTTTCCCAAGGTCCCCTAAATCTGAGGCCCTTGGGAAAGTAAGTTTTTTTGCACTGGCCATTCAGGAAACTGGAGCTTTTCTTGTTTTACCTGGAAAGAGAGTGTTGAGTTTTATTATCCAGTGTTTTTTTGCCTTGCGTCTTTCTTCTTGCGTCCAATTGCTGTTTGTTTGTAGGCCCCATATTTCTAGTGCCTGTAGCCCATGTTGTATGAAGTGGGCTACTAAGTGTGTGTTAGTTTCCCTGCTGTTTCTGATGTTGTAAATGTGTTGTGCTAATCTACATCTGATTGAATTTCATGTCTCTCCTATATATGTAATGTCACAGTGTTTACACTTTATGACATATATACAGTTTTCCGTATTAGGTGTGAGTGTTTGTTTAATTAGGTAGTTTGTGTTGGTGATGGTGTTCCTAACTGTGGTGGCTTGTTTGTAGAATGTGGGGCCCCGTGTTCGTGTTATGTTGATTTCCGGTAATTTACTTTTTACTAAGTAATCTTTGAGGTTTTTGTTTCTTTTAAAGGCTGAGATGATTTTGTAATCTTGGATTATGTCTGTGTTCTGTAGTGTCTGGTTTATATTTTGTTTAATTTTTCTATTAGCAGTTTGGCTAAATGCTGAGTAGGTACTTATTAGGGGGATGATTTTCTGTGTGTCCCGTTGCCCTGTGGTTAAAAATGTTTTACGGACTTGCCTGAGGAAAGATCTAGAGCAAGGGTGGCCAACCCGGTCCTCAAGAGCCGCATGTCCTGCATGTTTTTGGAGTTTCTCTGTTCAAATACAGGTGATCCCAATCACCTGGGTCATTATCAAGCTCCCGCAGAGCTTGCAAACAATCTTAAAATTTGCATCACCTGAGAAACCTCCAAAACATGCAGGACATGCGGCTCTTGAGGACCGGGTTGGCCACCCCTGATCTAGAGTATCCTCTTGGTCTCAGTGCCTTGAAAAGGGTTTGGGTAGCCTTTTCAAAGTCCGTATTCTGTGAGCAGATTCTGTGGAATCTGAGCAACTGTGATTTTATCAAGCCCCTGTAGGTGTGTTTTGGATGTAGGCTGTTTTTGTGTAAGAGCGCATGTGTGTCTGTGTCTTTGAAGAAGGCCTTAGTGTCTAAAGTTTGTGTTTGGGTGAATGAGGGTCCTTTGTAAGTGGTTGTGTCTAGAAAATCTATCTGGTGTGCAATTTTTTTGCCCATGGCTGTACCACTGATCTGTAAGTAGAATTCCTTGTTGAATTCAAAGTCGTTTCTAGTGAGGCTAATTTCTAGGAGTTGTACTAATTCTGTGTCTGGGCGTTTGCCGTCTGGGTATTTTTCCATCCAGCGCTTTACTGCTGTTAACCCTGCGACTGTGTTTATGTTTGTGTAGAGGCTGTCTATGTCAATGGTGAATAGGATTGTTTCCTGCGTTATTCTAATCTGTTTTATTTTGTTTACAAAGTCATATGTGTCTTTAATGTAGCTATTATGTTTTGTGGATAGTGGAGTGAGGAAGTGGTCTATGTATTCAGCGATCCTGTAGGATTCACTGTTGCAATCTGAGACAATTGGTCTTCCTGCGTGGACTTCATATGGTATAGTCCACGATAATGGTGGTTTGTGGATTTTAGGTAGCAGGTAAAATCTACGGGGTCTGGCTTCTTCTTCTCCCATTAGGTAGCGGCTTTGTTTTTTGCTAATATATTTACTTTCTAATAGTGTTTGTATGATATCCTCTATTTTCTGGGCTGTGTCTGGGTATATCGGTTTTGTTAATTTCTTGGAGTGTGTGGTGTTGTTGAGCTGTCTGTATGCTTCGTGTATGTATTGCGTTCTGTCTAAGATAACTATTGCACTACCCTTGTCTGCTGGTTTAATAACGATCTGTTTGTTGTTAGCTAGTTGAAAAAGAGCTTCACATTCTCCTCTGCTGAGGTTATCTTTGTCTCTGTGAGACTGTGGGTTTAGTGTGTTGATTAGGCTTTGGTTATCCTTAATTACTTGTGTTATGATGTCAGGGATTTGGTTGTTTCTTGATTCCCAATCTTATTTTGGTATGAAAGGTTTTTGTTCTGAATCTTCTGATCTGTTGAAGAAGGCTGCTAATTTAAGCTTTCGGTGGAATTCTTGGATTTCTCCTCTGAGAATGTCCTTTTGTTTTTTACGAACATTTACCGTGGGAACGAATGATAAGCCCTTTTCTAGTAGACTGATCTGATTTTGTGTGGGTGTGAAGTTCTGAGCTAGTAGAATTATATTCTTATCCCTGGTTAAGGTTAGGGCTCGGGTTTGGGTGGTTAAGGTTAGGGCTCGGGTTGAACAGGTTAAAGTTGGGGCTCTGGTTTGGGTGGTTAAGGTTAGGGCTCGGGTTAGTGTGGTTAAGGTTAGTCAGACTTAAAGTGACTGTGTAACTAAAGGTTAAGGTTAGGGCTCGGGTTAGGGTGGTTAAGGTTAGGGCTCAGGTTGGACTGGTTGGGTCTAGGGCTCGGGTTAGGGTGGCTTAGGTTAGGGCTCAGGTTTGGGTGGTTAAGGTTAGGGCTCAGGTTAGACTGGGTTAAGGTAAGGGTTAGGGTTCGGGTTAGGGTTAGGGTTAGGGTTCGGGTTAGGGTTCGGGTTAGGGTTAGGGTTAGGGTTATGCTTAGTGTGGTTAAGGTTAGGGCTAAGGTTAGGGTGGTTAAGGTTAGGGCTCGGGTTTGGGTGGTTAAGGTTAGGGCTCGAGTTAGGGTGGTTAAGCTTAGGGCTCGGGTTAGGGTGGTTAAGGTTAGGCTTGGGTTTGGGTGTTTAAGGTTAGGGCTCGGGTTAAACAGGTTAAGGTTAGGGCTTGGGTTAGGGTGGTTAAGGTTAGGGCTCGGGCCGGTGGAGGAGAGGGAGGCCACCGGCAACTCGGTAAGAGACATAGATCAGAGTCCCGGGCTGATCAAATCCTCCGCGTCGGAGTTAATCCTCAAATTGGGTGAGGAAGGCCCACACAGGGCGAGAAGGGTGCAGGGAAGGAGTAGGTGGCCCAGGAAAAGGCTCAGGAAATATAATATGAGTATATGAGGGTTGGGGTACCAGCGAGAGTAGGAGAGGAAGGGCCGAAACTGGTGCATTGGAGGTATGGTGTTGGGATTTGGTTTCGAGTTGGGAGTTGGTGTGGGGGTTAGGGTTAGGGTTAGAGTTAGGATTACGGCTAGGGCTATGGCAAGGGTTAGTGTTAGGGCTAGGTTTAGGGTTAGGTTTATGTTTAGGGTTAGGGTCAGGGTTTGGGGGTTGTCATTGTGGTTGAGGGTTGGGATTCGGGTTAGTTTTTCTTGGTGGGGGGGGGTTAGTTTTTTTCTTTTCCTGGGTTACGGTTGAGTTAGGGTTTTTTTGAGTTTTGGCGGATTTAGATTTTTAGGGTTTTTGGGGTTAGAGTTAGGGTTGGGGTTAGGTCGGTGTTTGGCGATGTTTTTTTGTTTTGTTTTTGGGTTATGGTTTAGTAACGTTTTTTGGGGGATTTAGTGTTTTTATAGTTAGGGTTAGGGCTTTTCGGTTTTTTGTGTCTTTAGGGGTCCTCCTCCATGCTGGTGTCCAGAGGGGGAGGGACAGCTGCAGTACTCTGGCGTGAGTACACACACGCGCGTGCAGTCATAAATCATCTAAAAAGCAAACGCTAACATCAACTGGCTACCAAAGACGAAGGTTAAGTTTCCACTCCTAAAAACGCAAATAACAAACAAATAAAAACAAAAAATGTCGTGACTTACCCTTCTACTGAGTTCCCTTCATCATCGTCGGTGGCTTTAAGTTTTGGTTTTGGTGCTCCCATGCCATATCACTTTTGCAAAGCTTGCAAGTGACACATTTGTTTTGTTTCTAGTGCTTTCACACTTTTGCGGACATCCGTCAAACAGTTTTCTCCGTGCCCATTATGTTTCACGAGTTGAGCTGACCATAGCCTTTAAAAATAGTGCCTCAGTTTGCACTCCACCTCGTTGCATATGACGTCATTAGCTCCATGACGTGCTGAGTGACGCATAAATCGCGCGGCACAATGAACTGATGAAATAATATGCTGCCAATGCTTTTAATCATCTATTTTAATCGACGAACTGAAATGTTGCCAATGCTTGCAATCCATTCATTATCTGCACCGCTTACCCTCAGTAGGGTTGCAGGGGTGCTAGAGCCCACCCCAGCTATCTTCGAGCAGTGGGCAAGGGACGCCCTGAACTGGTTGTCAGCCAGTCGCAGGGCACACAGAAACAGACAACTCACATGCTCATTCACACCTAGGGACAATTTGGAAAGGCCATGTAATGCATGTTTTTGTAATTGGGGAAGAAACTGGAGTGCTCAGAGGAGACCCGTGCAAGCACGGGGAGAACATGCAAACTTCGCACAGGAAGGCTGGATTTGAACCCATGACCTCAGAACTGTGCCATGGACGCGCTATACACTCAGCTGCAGTGCCAGCCCTTAATAATACTAATAATGAACAAAACCACGTAATAGATTATGGAGAAAGAAACTCACGTGGTTTAGCACTATATAAAAACGATGCAAATGCAATAAATGCTGCATTGTTTTTCAGCAACATTTTTCTTTGCATTTGAGGCAGACAGTCAAAAAAACGTGACCCCTCTGCCTCTGGGTGGCCCATCATGCAGCCTGCACCTCTGTGTTAACAGGAGAAGGCAGAAAAACAATCGGGCCCGCATTATGAGCAAATGAGTTAAAATAAATGCGCCACCTAACCTGCGCATCTCGTGGTATGATACCAAGAGGAAAAGGAAAAGAATGAAGAACAGTTAATATAATACTAGCAAATTAGGACACATATGATAATTGAATATAATCTTTGAAAATATATTAAATACATTGCTTAGTAATTGAGTACAGATGGTATTTCATAACTTGGCCAAGAAAGTAAGTATACAAGTACATCATTAAATAGAAGTACCTACTTGGTCAATAACATTTTGGAAAAGCAAGTGTTTTATATACATACAGAGCGGTCTTTCAATCAAAAGAGGGAACATATCAAATACCTGATTGTAACCAACCACTAATTTTAATTTCTAACCCACAGGCATATCACAATAACAATTTGAATATGATCTAAATTGGAAAAATACTGTAGGTGAAGTAAAGTCCAGGGCTAAATGTGTTTATTGTATGCAATGATATTGTATCAGGCTTTAGTTATCATTGCTACTCTCACCGAAAGGCTTCTTACCAGTGTGTGTACTTTAGTGAAGTTTTACATCTTTTTTGTGAGCAAACATTTGGCCACAAACCGAGCAGGAAAAAGCTTTCTCACCAGTGTGTGTTCTTGTTTGAACTTTGAAGTCTCCCTTACGTACAAATTTGTGCCCACAATCAGAGCAGGCAAATGGTTTTTCACAAGTGTGTATTTCTTTGTGATATTTTAGTAGTCCCTTCTGAGCAAATCTTTGACCACAATCTGAACAGGCAAAAGGTTTCCTACCAGTGTGTGTTCTCGTGTGTATTGTAAAGGATACCTTCTGAGCAAACCTTTTACCACAAACTAAGCAGGGCAGCACGGCGGCGCAGTGGTTAGCGCATGTGCAGCACAGTTCATGTCTTGGAAACCTGCTGTGTGGGTTCAAATCCATCACCAGACTTTCTGTGCGGAGTTTGTATGTTCTCCCCGTGCTTGCGTGGGTTTCCTCCGGGCACTCCGGTTTCCTCCCACATTCCAAAAACATGCATTTCAGGTGAATTGGCCGGTCCAAATTGTCCCTAGGTGTGAATGAGCGAGTGAGTTGTAGTCCCCGTGTGCCCTGCGATTGGCTGGCAACCAGTTCAGGGTGTCCCCTGCCCACTGCCCGATGATTGTTGGGATGGGCTCCAGCACCCCCGCGACCCTACTGAGGATAAGCAGTGCAGCTAATGAGAAATGAGAGATAAGCAGGGAAAGGGTTTCTCACCAGTGTGCGTTCTTGTGTGTAATTTTAAAACTCCCTTGCGAACAAATGTTAGACCACAAACAGAGCAGGCAAAGGATTTCTTACATGTGTGTATTAATGCGTGTGCATTTAAGTTCCCTCTGTTGGCAAATTTTAGACCACGAATGTAACAGGCGAAGGGTTTCTCACCCGTATGCGTTCTTGTGTGAATTGTCAGGGATGCTTTCAGAGCAAACCTTTTACCAAAAACCTTTTACCTTCTTACCAGTGTGGATTTGTGTATGTGATTTGAGGTTCCCTTGATGAGCAAATTTCTGACCACAAATACAGGAGGTAAAGGGTTTCTCACCAGTGTGCATTTTTGTGTGGTTCTTCAGGTGTGCCTTCTGAGCAAACGTTTGACCACAAACAGAGCAGGCAAAAAGATCTACACCAGTATGTCTTCTTGTGTGAGCATTTAAGGCTTCTTTGCGAACAAATGCTTTACCACATAAAGAGCAAGAAAAAGGCTTTTCACCGGTATGTGCTCTTGTGTGTCCATTGAAAGTTCCCCTTTGGGTGAATGTTTTATCACATAATGGGCAGGCAAAGGGTTTCTCACCAATGTGTGTTCTTGTGTGTACTGTCAAGGATCCCTTCTGAGTAAAGTTTTTACCACAAACTGTACAATTAAAGTGTTTCTCACCAGTGTGTGTTTTTGCGTGTGTTTTTAGGTGTCCCTTCTCAGTAAATTTCTGACCACAAATAGAGCATGCATATGGTTTCTCACCAGTGTGTCTTCTTGTATGTATTGTCATGAATCCCCTCTGATTTAAATTTTTATCACAAACTGTACAGGCAAAGGGTTTCTCACCAGTGTGGACCACAAGATGTTTTTTAGAGAAAGACAGCTTTAAAAATGATTTTCGACAGTAAGAACATTTCCAGTGTTTGCCGTCACTGACACATGCTGGTGCACTTTCAGACTGTTGAGCGTACTCGGGGTAAGCAGAGTTCTTCATGTCGTCATCATCTGAGAGTGGAGCTAAATAGCTTTTTGCTAGCGACCCTTCACTTTGCCCACCTTCCTTTTTCATAATTTGTTGTTTGTAGCTGCCGCTCAGAGGCTCCCCTTGTTTTCCCCCTTCATTTTGACCTAGAATATGTTGACCTTGATATTCACCAGTCAAATGGACGTCAGTTACGTGCACCTCTGTGATATTCCCTTCATCTTTAATTTGCTCCTGGAGTTTCTCCTCTTTAACGTTGGAAAACATTGGCTTCTGCCCATCAGGAGGAACATGTTTTTCACTGACTGCAGGAAAAAAGACACATATGGTTTTGTGAAAACCAAATGGATTTCATGCAGTGGTTCCTAAATTGTGGTCGAGGGGGCCACGGGCGCGTTTGACTTAGTGGAACTTTTTTTGGAAAACTTTCCCAGAATAAAGTCAAAGAGGATTCCTTCTTTCGAGGGGGAGCATGGCAGAAAATGATCGAGAGGCATGGATTTAATGTGATGCATTTTCACAAAGACGTAATGACGTCATAAAAATGACAAGTGTGACCAGCACCCTACAGTCTTATTAGAATATATATTAGCTCTTATCGTAACATTAATTTTTCAATCAAGCGAGTGTGTTTGTGATTGAGAGAGAACATAAAAAGCAGGCAAAAGTGGAATGCGGAGTGATTAGTTCATTTATTGTTCATGCATAAGTTCAATGTTGGTGCAAGGAAATGTTATTTTGTAAGAAAAGTGCCCTTGTGTTTATTGAAAGTATTTTTTCGATATTGGAGGTTTCACAAATGTAAAAAGAAAAAAACAACAACGCTGAAGTGAAAGTTCTGCTTGAAATGGTTGGCACATACAGGGTTCCGACTGCTTAACGGCAAGTTAAGACTTTTAACGATTTCTTTATGTCTTTATGATATCTATGGGTCCCCAAAATTTAGTGTTATCGAGGTTGAAATTTTAAATCGGCGACAAATATAGAATATAAATCTATTTTCATACAATTTTAATCATCACACTTAATTGGTTATACAAAGCAGTTATCACTTCAGATTTTTCAGTTCTCAAAAATATTGTACATTATACAAAATAATATTGCTGACATATTAGTCTATATATTCATGCAGTTTTAATCACTTCAGATTTTTCATTTCATATATTTTTTGTGGTTTGCTGCCCCACCACAGTTGTAATGCCTTCTCAAGGTCCAATTGTTTGGTAAGATGCACCTTAATAAGCTGGTGTTGTTGTGTTGCTGGGTGCACGCATCACAGAACATGTATCCTCCATTATCATGCTCCTCATAGCATAACCAGGAATATAATTTGGTCCATTTTGGCAGAAAAGTCATTTTCTTGATAGGAGTATTCTTTTGTTTATTTTCTTTCGTCGAATACAGTGAGACCTCGCTACTTCGCGATTCGACGTTTGCGGATTCAGGGCTTCGCGGTCTGTAATGGGAAAAAAAAAAAATGTAGCGACGCAGCTTAAAAAAAAATCCGCTACTTTTTGCGGGAATCCCCCTCGGCCGACGACCCTAGCACGGCACGCCGTTCTTGTTAACAGGTGTTGTGCCCAAATCCGACTACCGTACAGAATCCTCCCCCCCTCGCGTGAACGCGCATTCTGCTGCGCTTCCGACAAAAGCGATCGTATTCTATATAATACGCTTATTGAAACCACAAAGCGAGCTTATTAAAATAATTAGGCGATCTTAGTCTATATAATGCGTTTATTTAAACAATAAAGCGCGATCGTATTCTACAAAATGCGTTTGTTAACGCAAAAGTCACCAACGTCACGTCTCCCGTTAGGGCCGCGATGGCTCTAAATGGCGCTACACGCCCCTCGATGGGGGGGAAAGGGGTAGGGGGGACCTGTGGTGGTTAGGGGGCGGTGAAGCGGAAGCCGCATGGACCCAGCAGTGGCAGCCGTGGGCTACCAGTACACTCAGTACGGCCAGAGTAAGTCGAGAGCCTTCCCGGCTTAGCATTGTGCTCTTGGCGCACTTTAAAGCTCGTGTTTGCTGACGGGATCTCAAAGACTATTATGCATTACGGTGGTGAAGCGGAAGCCGCACCAAAACGGCGCGCCGGTGTTGTGCCCAAATCCGACTCCTGTAAAAATTCTGCGCTTCCGACAGGCCGGCCTCCGCGCGGAGAGCCCGACCCGCTCGGCTTGTCGCGGTGTCGTGCGTATCGCGCCCGAAAGTACCCGCGCCGCGGGTTCGTGCTTTTTTTTGAAGTGGCGTTGCTACTTTGCAGATTTTCCGTTTTTGCGGGTGGTTTTGGTCCCCATGAACCGGGTCTAAAAAATAATAATTAAAAAAAAAATGTTTTTTTCTTTTTGAAGGTGCAGATTTTCACTTATCGCGGGTGGTTTTGGTCCCCATTAACCGCGGTAACCGAGGTCTTACTGTAGTTCGCTTCAACACACGTTTTCCTTTGCCTGCACGATCTGAAGAATTTCTCCGCCGTTTTTTCGTGCCGGAATTATTGCCGTTGTTACCACTTTCTGTATTATGTTTCGACTTATTACTGAAACTGAAAAAATTACAATTCTTTTTTTGTTGATTTGCACCTAATACCAACTGTGCCCAAATCCGACTCCTGTGCAGATTCCTCCCCCCCTCGCGTGAACGCGCATTCTGCTGCGCTTCCAACAAAAGCGATCGTATTCTATATAAAACGCTTATTAAAACAATAAAGCGAGCTAATTATAACAATTGGGAGATCCTTGTCTATATAACGCGTTTATTTAAACATTAAAGCGCGATCGTATTCTACGAATTGCGTTTGTTAACGCGGATGCAAAAGTCACCAATGTCAATGTACGCTTCCGACAAAAGCGATCGTATTCTATATAATACGCTTTTTAAAAAAATAAAGTGAGCTAATTATAACAATTGGGAGATCCTAGTCTATATAACGTGTTTATTTAAACAATAAAGTACGATCGTATTCTACAAAATGCGTTTGTTAACGCGGATAAAAAATACACCAACGTCAATGTACGCTATGATTTCCGCAATCACAACTAATCGTACACAAATAATATTTATTTGATTTACTATAATATCCGTATGTAACGGGTGTAATAATAACTTTTATTTTATTGAAATTCCTGCTAAAATATGTGTATAGTTTTTGGTAAATGTCCTGCAATGCTGAGTCCAACAGTGCCATCTGCTGGTATGGGGTGGGGTTTGGTTTTGGCTTCTAACATGTGACCAGGAGGCGGGGTTTTGTCAGTTTAACCAGAGTACTACAAAGGTAAGACATATCTTTTGGTGCTCCACAAAATAAGTTAATTTTAAACATTATAACCCCAGCTGACAAATCTCTCACCATGCATAGTAATGTGATTGATATTGTCAAGCTGTTTTGATTTATTTTCGTTTTGTTTCTGTTTTACTAAATATTAATTCCCCTTGTAGAGATCAAAGAGATCAAACCCAGCAGAAAAAGCTAATGTTGTGACTCATCCATTTGCAGGTAAATTGTACCCATTTTTATACTCATTATTGTTTTTATTCCTATTTTTCCATATACATTAAAAAAAGGATGATGTTGGTTAAAATTCAGAGTAAAGAAAAACATGTTGAATTCATTGTAAACGTTAAAAATCCACTATACGATCTCTTGTTAAAAGTATCTTGTTAAAATGCAAAGAATTATAAATGTATTGTGATATTCTAAAATGTATTTTCTGTAAAGTGAAAAGACAGCTCTTTGATATGCTTTGTTGTCAGTTTAACCAGAGTACTACAAAGAGATCAAAGAGATCAAACCCAGCAGAAAAAGCTAATGTTGTGACTCATCCATTTGCAGAACTGTAATAATAAAAACCTCATCATCCAGTCCAGCGTGAATGTGGATCTTTGGTGGGACACGTACAACGCGGTTACATTGGTGCCGTGACCCGTGACTTCTATCAAACTCGCCGAACCGAGGACTGTCCTACCTGCCACATGAGCTCACAGTATTTGAAATTTTAGTTACATGAGCGATATTGGTTAGCTCATTACAGTGCAGTGTCACAGTGATACGAAGGCTGCTGATTTATTTTGTGATTTTGACTTATTTACATTTTTTTCTGTTAATCTTTGAAACATGTTTAATCAGAGCAATGTGTTAGCTCCACAATTTGACACACCTATTCACTTTGGCAGGGGCAGGGGCATGTTTACCCCCATCCCCTCTGATAATAGTTCTACCCCAGGTGGTGCGACACATAGAGTAGAGGCAAGTTCCAGTGTGAGCACCCATAATGCAGCTGACCAACATGCTAGCCTACCTTCACCTCAGGTCAGACCCACATCTACGCCAAATTCCGCGAGTGAAATTTCTGAGGGTTTAGCTGATCACATGACAAATATTATTCAGGAGATAGGACATAAATTGGCTGATAGCATATTCTCAAATATACAGTCACATAATATAGTAGCTCCTAACGCTGCTGCCACACAAGATGAAGCAAACAGATTGAGTCAGGTGGTAACGCAGAGAAAGGTTAAGGAACCGCCGTCATTTATTGGGGATGGCTCAGACTCAATAACAATACATGAGTGGGAAGATCTAATGAGGACATTTATAAAAAGGAGTGATGTGAAACTTGAAGAGCAAGCAGAGGAAATCCTTATACATTTGAGAGGAAAAGCTAAAGATGTAGTTAGGTTTAGCATTAGAAACAGTAATATAAACGTCTATACCCGCCCTGACATGATTTATAGTCTTCTCAGGAAATACTTTAGCTGTACCAAGTACTCTGCTGTCCCTTTAGCTGACTTTTATTCAACTTTGCCCAAAGACCAGGAAGACCCCTATGACTACTGGCTGAGACTAAACAGAGCAGCTGACCTTGCCTCTGAGTGCTTGAGAGAGCAGGGCAAAACATTTGACAACCCTGAAATAGAGGTTACTCGCATATTTATTAGGAACTGCCCATGCAAGGAACTGGCACTCACTTACAGATCAAAAACCATCGAAAAGTGGTCAGCATGTGAGGTACTAGAGGTGCTGAATGAATACCACGCTGAGAAGAGCTACAAAGCAGATTCCCTACAACAACCTGCGAATAGAGCGGAAATTGCCGTACACAAAGCTGAGGTGAACCATGGTCCAACCCTCGTGCACGAGCCACCTCAGACTTCGAGCCCACAGTATGTCTCTCTAACGGACGTTATTAGTATGTTGGAGAAAGTTCTGATACGTGTTACCTCGAACCAGTTTCAAGAGAGAGGGGGAGCTCCAACCAGGCGACCTGGAGCCAGAATAAATGGTTTCACTGCCAAGCCATGTATCATTTGCAAAGAAGTCGAACACAGTGCTCTCTCTCATTGCCGAGACAAAAACCTTTGCTTTCACTGCCATGCCCCAGGGCATTCTCGACGTGATTGTCCAGTGACGAAAGTTGTCCCGCTGCCTCAGGGAAACTAACTGATCTGCGCTTAGGGGAGAACAGTGCAGATCAACTGAGTATACCTCCCACCACTAATGTGAAGCCTGACATGCAAGACAATAAATCAATTTATGAGTTGTATAGCAACAAGATACCTCCATCGAAGAAGCTGATCTTTCAGGGGTTTCAGAGAATAGCGGAGACTGACGAACTGTTTTACACACCTGTACTTGTGCAAGAAGGCCCCACTTTCAGAGCGCTGTTGGACAGCGGGTCGATGGCTTGTACAGTAAGTGAGGACACAGCTAAGTACCTCCTGCAGCAATTCCCTGATATGATGAGTTACACGGCCGATGATTATGTCATTGTAGGCTGCGGTGGACACCAAGTTTCTCCCAGAGATATGTACGACATTCACGTCACAGTTTACGGGTGCCAAATGATAATACCAGTAATGGTGGTGCCAGGCCAGACAGAACAGATGATCCTTGGCAGCAATGCCATCAAATATATTTTGACTCAATTGAAAAGTACTGATGGCTATTGGAGATTAGTTTCCACTCCTGACAACGGTCTGTCCGATAACCACAGTCAATTCCTGTCAATGCTTTCCAACACAGAGAGATGGAGAGGTGATTGCATTCCAGACAAGGTAGGGACAGTAAAGATCAAGAGTTGCGTGACGCTGAATCCACGGACCGAGTACGTTATTTGGGGCAAGTTACCTGAGTTGGCCGGGGCATCAGCGGGCAGCACAGTGGTCGTTGAGCCAACCCAATCTAAGGCTGCGCCCAGACAAGTCCTTGTCGGACGAGTTGTTACTCCACTCTGGGGAGATGGATGGGTGCCTGTTAAAGTCTTTAATCCCACGGACAGAGTTGTGGTGCTGAGAAGAAACAGGAAAATTGCAGATGTGTCTCCTTGTATCGCAGCGGAAGACCTGCCCAATGCAGAGGAGGTCAAGTGCAACGTGCAGAGTGTACAGAGCAAAGAGGTCCGACCCAGGTCAGAAGAGGACATGATGCGTGCATTGGAAGCTCTGGGACTGCAAGACATTGACCTGAAGTCATGTGAGGTTTCGCTGCAGTGTAAAGACAAGCTCCTTCATATCATCGAACAATTCGAGTCAATCTTTTCTCGCCATAAGATGGACTGTGGAGAGGCCAAAGAGTTTGTACATCGTATCCACCTTGTTGATGATAAGCCGTTCCGTCTACCCTACAGACGTATACCACCAAGTCAGTATGAAAAACTGAGGACGACTCTGAACGAGATGGAAGAGAAAGGAATTATTCAGAAGTCGACTAGCGACTATGCATCTGCGCTTGTTCTCATATGGAAGCGGAATGGAGAACTAAGGGTATGTACTGATTTCAGAAGGCTTAATGCAAGAACCATAAAGGATGCCTACCCACTACCGCATCAAGCTGATGCTTTGGCCGCACTTGGGGGAAATGCCTTTTTCTCCACAATGGATCTGACGTCAGGCTACTACAATGTCCCCTTGCACCCTGACGACAAAAAGTACACGGCATTCTCCTCACCATTCGGCCTTCACGAGTACAACCGGCTCCCTCAGGGACTTTGCAACAGCCCAGCAACATTTATGAGGATGATGATGTCAATATTTGGTGATCAGAATTTCATGAGCCTATTATGTTACCTCGATGATCTGATGGTGTTTGCCCCCACAGAGGAAGTTGCACTCCAACGCCTGCAGATGGTGTTTACTCGCCTTAAGGAACACAACCTCAAGCTCGCACCCAAAAAGTGTTTTTTCCTCAGACGGACTGTGAAATTTCTTGGGCATGTCATCAGTGAGGATGGAATTCGGACTGACCCCGAGAAAGTGAGAGCGATAAATGACGTACAAGTCACTGATCTAATGGAGTCGGATGGCAAGACGCCATGCCCTAGTAAAATCAGATCTTTTCTAGGCATGGTGATGTATTTCCAAAGCTTCATTGAAGCATGTTCTGCGAAGGCAAAACCTCTGTTCAGGCTCACATCTGAATCTGGTGACAAGCATAAGCGCAAGAGAGCCCGCAAGAAAGGTCAAGTGAAGCTGACGCCTGCAGATTGGTCCGATGCATGCCAGAACGCCTTTGAAACACTGAAGCACGACCTCGTGACAGGTGTCACTCTGGCCCACCCAGATTTTGATGCGCCGTTTATTCTGGCTGTCGACGCATCCTTTGATGGGATTGGAGCAGTCCTGTCACAGCTGCCACCTGGTGGAAAAGTAGCCAGACCAGTCGCCTTTGCAAGTAAGACGCTCTCTCGCTCCCAGCTCAACTACCCTGCACACAGGCTCGAATTTCTTGCCTTGAAATGGGCGGTATGTGATAAATTCAGCCATTGGTTGAAAGGAAGACACTTTACCACGTGGACCGACAATAACCCACTTACATACATTTTGACCAAACCAAGACTTGATGCGTGTGAACAGCGGTGGGTAGCGAAGCTAGCTGCATACAATTTTGACCTGAAGTACATTCCCGGACCAAAGAACATCGTAGCCGACGCTCTGAGCCGTGAGCCATTTGTACGGTCATGTGTGGGTCATCGCCTTGTTACCGAGCCCTATACTTCGCTCTTGGACCAAGTCAACAGGGTGAACAACAGTACTGTGCAAGAGGTGTTCAGAGTATCCAACAATTGTCACGCTGTTGTAGACGAGAGTGCTGGGACATCAGACGAGTCAGTAAAAAGGGCAATTCCATCAGGCTCCAATGGTTCTGTGACATCAGAAGAGGTTGCTGCTGTCTTCAGTGCTCAGTCCACTGGTGGCGTGGGTCAAGTGATGGGAACAGACGCCAACTTCAATCTTCTGCAGAAGGGAGATCAGTCAACGGCACTCCCACAGAGTCAGCTTGTTGGTTTACAAGAACAGGACAACACAATAAGCAGGACCATGTACTTTGTGCATAGACACAAGAGACCTACCAGGCGTGAGAGAGCTGTCGAGTCGCCTAGTGTGATGAAACTACTGAAGCATTGGAGCAGACTCACCATACAGAATGGCATGCTCTACAAAATAAGGAAAGATCCTCACATGGCCAAGAAAATCTTCCAGTTTGTGGTGCCTGATTCATTGAAACAGAAAGTCCTTCAAGGTTTACATGACTCAGCAGGTCACCAAGGCCAGAACCGTACTTTGTCTCTGGTGCGGCAACGATTCTTCTGGAATGGCATGGAACGTGATGTTGTGAATTATGTCAAATCCTGTCAGCGCTGTGTAGTAGGGAAAACACCGGAACCACACAACCGTGCACCACTCAAGAACATAGTCACCTCTGAGCCTATGGAGTTGGTCTGTATAGACTTTTGGACTGCTGAGCAAGAGAACAAGTCTGTAGATGTCCTGGTCGTAACTGATCATTTCTCCAAGATGGCGCACGCCTTCCCTTGCAGAAATCAAACCGCCAAACAAGTTGCTCGCCGTCTGTGGCAGGATTTCTTCCTTGTCTATGGTTTCCCACGGCGTATCCACTCTGATCAGGGAGCTAATTTTGAGAGCAAACTGATCAAAGAGCTTCTAGAGATGGCAGGGGTGCAGAAATCCCATACCACTCCGTACCACCCCATGGGAAATGGCATCGCAGAACGATTCAACCGAACATTGGGAGATATGATCAGAACCCTTCCCCCTCAGCCCAAAGCAAAGTGGCCACAAATGCTGCAGCAGCTCACATTCTGCTATAACTGCACAGAGCATGAGACAACAGGGTTTGCACCGTTTTACCTAGTGTTTGGTAGGATCCCTCGTCTCCCTGTCGATGTCATGTTTCAACATGCTAATACCAATGATGCTGTTGTCAGCTACTCTGACTTTGTACGCCATCTGAAGAAAGATCTACATGAAGCTGCTCAGATTGTACAGAGGAATACTCTCAGAGAACAGACTCGTCATGCCAAGCTGTACAACCGTAGGGCCAAAGGATCACCTCTCGTCGTGGGAGACCGGGTGTTGATCGCCAACAGAGGTGTCCCGGGGAAACGCAAAGTTGCAGACAAGTGGGAGTCAACCCCGTATGAAGTCATATCAGTCAAGCCTGATCTCAATGTCTACAGAGTCAAGGATTGTCTGACGGGCAAAGAGAAGGTAGTTCACAGGAATTTGCTGCTCTCTGTTAGCTTCTTGCCCTGTGAGGATGATCTGGCCAGCGAATCTGAACACTCAGAGTCTGACGCTGCTATGCATGGAAGTGATGTATGCCCTGATTTACCTGACGCGGTTGAAGACAGTGATGTCCGTACAGTAAACTGGGTGATACAGGCAGGTGAAGAGCAAGTTCATCCAGAGGTAGAGGATAACTCACTAGACAGCAGATCTGATGCCCAGTCCGACTCTCGCAGTGTTGATACATCCAGCCGAGGAAGTCAGCACATCCCCGAACAAGATGTTGACCATACTTCAAGTGACAATACGGAAAGCCCATCACAGTGCTCTGAAAACATGATCCCTTTGGGTATGGGTCTCCCAGACGAGACCCCATTGAACACTGACCATCTGGACGCAGACTCCCCTGATACTGACTGTTTAGACTTGACTGCCCCAGACCTTCAAGCTCAGGTTATTTGTGCTCAACCTAACCGTTATGGTCTTAGGGTCCGCCAGTCCATCAGGCCTCCTAGTCGTCTTATTTGTCAGATGAATGACCATGTGGTAGGTGACAATCATCTGTCCGCAATATCTGCAAGTTCCTAGTTTAAGTTCAGTAGAGATGCACTTTCAGTTTGAGTAACAAAGCTTGAGTAAGAAACAAGAATTGTGCCTATGTGAGCACTTACAACTACAGGAACAATGTTTGATATTTCAGAGATGTAACAGGCATCTTTGAGTCTGTGCTTAGTTAGGAGTTTGCTCGCCTCCTTTCTTTTCACACTCCTTTTTGGGAGAGTTTTAGAACTGACATGCACTTCAGTTTGTTCCTTGTAATACTGTACCAGTTTTCGTGTCCTCTTTTTCATCAGTATTTGCCTTTTTGGCATGTGATTTTTTTTCTTTTTAGTATAGCACTCCCATATTTAGCAGAATTTCAGGGGGGTGTATGTAACGGGTGTAATAATAACTTTTATTTTATTGAAATTCCTGCTAAAATATGTGTATAGTTTTTGGTAAATGTCCTGCAATGCTGAGTCCAACAGTGCCATCTGCTGGTATGGGGTGGGGTTTGGTTTTGGCTTCTAACATGTGACCAGGAGGCGGGGTTTTGTCAGTTTAACCAGAGTACTACAAAGGTAAGACATATCTTTTGGTGCTCCACAAAATAAGTTAATTTTAAACATTATAACCCCAGCTGACAAATCTCTCACCATGCATAGTAATGTGATTGATATTGTCAAGCTGTTTTGATTTATTTTCGTTTTGTTTCTGTTTTACTAAATATTAATTCCCCTTGTAGAGATCAAAGAGATCAAACCCAGCAGAAAAAGCTAATGTTGTGACTCATCCATTTGCAGGTAAATTGTACCCATTTTTATACTCATTATTGTTTTTATTCCTATTTTTCCATATACATTAAAAAAAGGATGATGTTGGTTAAAATTCAGAGTAAAGAAAAACATGTTGAATTCATTGTAAACGTTAAAAATCCACTATACGATCTCTTGTTAAAAGTATCTTGTTAAAATGCAAAGAATTATAAATGTATTGTGATATTCTAAAATGTATTTTCTGTAAAGTGAAAAGACAGCTCTTTGATATGCTTTGTTGTCAGTTTAACCAGAGTACTACAAAGAGATCAAAGAGATCAAACCCAGCAGAAAAAGCTAATGTTGTGACTCATCCATTTGCAGAACTGTAATAATAAAAACCTCATCATCCAGTCCAGCGTGAATGTGGATCTTTGGTGGGACACGTACAACGCGGTTACACGTATGTAATGTCTTTTTTATTGTGAATGAAACCCTGGTTGCATTGGATCCCGCGGTGTAAACAAATTGTTGTTGTTTTTTTTTTCATTTAAAATCGGACTTCCCTGTCTATACTGTTTGGAAAATAAGACACGCTTTAAACCTTATTATGCTCTTTGGTTTTGGGATCCAACTACAGGGGAATACCTCCACTATGCGATGTGTTACTGAATAGGTGTTCGACCAATCTAGTTCGTTTTTATTACTACTATTAATAATAATAATAGTAGTATTATGAAAAACGTCTGAAAGTTTTCAAATTCACTGTGCTGACATATTGATGCCACAGAAGGTTACTCTACAAGTTACAAGTCTGTATCTCCAACAAAGTCTGTTTTAGCAGGGGGGGGGAGGATTTGGGCATGCAAAATACTCCCCTCCCCCCTGCTAACTCCTGAATAAAAACTCCAAACGACCCCAAATTCACTGTGCTGACTTATTAATGCCACAGAAGGTTACTCTAGAAGTTACAAGTCTGTATCTCCAACAAAGTCTGTTTTAGCAGGGGGGGGAGGATTTGGGCAGGCAAAATACCCCCCCCCCCCCTGCTAACTCCTGAATAAAAACTCCAAGTGACCCCAAATTCACTGTGCTGACTTATTAATGCCACAGAAGGTTACTCTACAAGTTACAAGTCTGTATCTCCAACAGAGTCTGTTTTAGCAGGGGGGGAGGATTTGGGCAGGCAAAATCCTCCCCCCCCCCCTGCTAACTCCTGAATAAAATCTCCAAATGACCCCAAATTCACTGTGCTGACTTATTAATGCCACAGAAGGTTACTCTAGAAGTTACAAGTCTGTATCTCCAACAAAGTCTGTTTTAGCAGGGGGGGGAGGATTTGGGGCAGAAATGCCTGCCCAAAATTCTCCCCCCCCCTGCTAACTCCTGAATAAAAACTCCAAATGAGCCCAAATTCACTGTGCTGACTTATTAATGCCACAGAAGGTTACTCTAGAAGTTACAAGTCTGTATCTCTAACAGAGTCTGTTTTAGCAGGGGGGGAGGATTTGGGGCAGAAATGCCTGCCCAAAATTCTCCCCCCCCCTGCTAACTCCTGAATAAAAACTCCAAATGAGCCCAAATTCACTGTGCTGACTTATTAATGCCACAGAAGTTACTCTAGAAGTTACAAGTCTGTATCTCCAACAAAGTCTGTTTTAGCAGGGGGGGGGGAGGATTTGGGCAGGCAAAATTCCACCCCCCCTCCCCCCGCTAACTCCTGAATAAAAACTCCAAATGAGCCCAAATTCACTGTGCTGACTTATTAATGCCACACAAGGTTACTCTAGAAGTTACAAGTCTGTATCTCTAACAGAGTCTGTTTTAGCAGGGGGGGGGGGGATTTTGCCTGCCCAAATCCTCCCCCTTCACTGTGCTGACATATTGATGCCACAGAAGGGGAGGATTTTGCCTGCCCAAATCCTCCCCCCCTGCTAACTCCTGAATAAAAACTCCAAATGACCCCAAATTCACTGTGCTGACTTATTAATGCCACAGAAGGTTACTCTAGAAGTTACAAGTCTGTATCTCCAACAGAGTCTGTTTTAGCAGGGGGGGGGGGGATTTGGGCAGGCATTTCATTTTGCCTGCCCAAATCCCCCCCCCCCCCCCCCCCCCCCGCTAACTCCTGAATAAAAACTCCAAATGAGCCCAAATTCACTGTGCTGACCTATTAATGCCACAGAAGGTTACTCTAGAAGTTACAAGTCTGTATCTCTAACAGAGTCTGTTTTAGCAGGGGGGGGGGATTTGGGCAGGCATTTATAGAGGAATGTGGAAAAGGGCTGTGAAAATTACGGTTTGAGACACTTCTGTTTTGCTACAATTTTCATCAACATTCTGTGCTCTTCCAAGCAACCGTTTTGGCCAAGCCCTATTGTTCGTTTGCCTTTTTTTGTGCATCAAATTTAAAAGTAACCAAGTGCCATAGTTTTGATGTGCGTGGTTTTATTATGAGGACATAACAAGCAATATAGAAAGTACAAAAAATTAAGCATTTAAAAATGGGTAAATCTAGTTTTAATGCTGTTTGCATTAAATAGACAATTATTGACTATAAAGTTGTTATAATGTACTTGGAATCTTTGAACCAATCCTTGTAATTTTTTAAAAAACTTGAAAAAAAAATGGTGTTAGCAGGTCAGATTTGACCTGTTATTCAAATCAGCCTGAAATTACTTTCAAATTAGTTACCTTTCAACATTTTTTCACCTCAGAGTTAACTTAAGATGTATTCATATCTATTGAAATATTTCACAAATTAAAATATGTTTGGCGCAATAGGTAGGGCGTGGGTCGTGATGAGAATAATATCACAGGTACAACACTTAACTGGGCCAGGACTACGTTTCTCGGATGAATATATGTCACGCATCACCCCTGTGCGTAAAAGGTGTACTGTATTATAATATTCTTTTGTATGGCATATAATACAAAATCACTATTTTTATCACTTCACTTTTGGAAATGTTATCAGTGGATTTTAAGACATCTTATTATAAAACGAGTGGTACATAGAAAAACAAAATAGTTTACTCACATTACTTTAAATGGTAAGAGTAACCTTCTGTGGCATTAATAAGTCAGCACAGTGAATTTGGGGTCATTTGGAGATTTTATTCAGGAGTTAGCAGGGGGGGGGGGAGGATTTTGCCTGCCCAAATCCTCCCCCCCTGCTAAAACAGACTCTGTTGGAGATACAGACTTGTAACTTGTAGAGTAACCTTCTGTGGCATTAATAAGTCAGCACAGTGAATTTGGGGTCACTTGGAGTTTTTATTCAGGAGTTAGCAGGGGGGGGGGGAATTTTGCCTGCCCAAATCCTCCCCCCCCTGCTAAAACAGACTTTGTTGGAGATACAGACTTGTAACTTCTAGAGTAACCTTCTGTGGCATTAATAAGTCAGCACAGTGAATTTGGGCTCATTTGGAGTTTTTATTCAGGAGTTAGAGGGGGGGGATTTTGGGCAGGCATTTCTGCCCCAAATCCCCCCCCCCCTGCTAAAACAGACTCTGTTAGAGATACAGACTTGTAACTTCTAGAGTAACCTTCTGTGGCATTAATAAGTCAGCACAGTGAATTTGGGCTCATTTGGAGTTTTTATTCAGGAGTTAGCAGGGGGGGGGGAATTTTGGGCAGGCATTTCTGCCCCAAATCCTCCCCCCCCTGCTAAAACAGACTCTGTTGGAGATACAGACTTGTAACTTGTAGAGTAACCTTCTGTGGCATTAATAAGTCAGCACAGTGAATTTGGGGTCACTTGAAGTTTTTATTCAGGAGTTAGCAGGGGGGGGGGAATTTTGGGCAGGCATTTCTGCCCCAATGCTCCCCCCCCTGCTAAAACAGACTCTGTTGGAGATACAGACTTGTAACTTGTAGAGTAACCTTCTGTGGCATTAATAAGTCAGCACAGTGAATTTGGGGTCACTTGAAGTTTTTATTCAGGAGTTAGCAGGGGGGGGGGGAGGATTTTGCCTGCCCAAATCCTCCCCCCCCTGCTAAAACAGACTCTGTTGGAGATACAGACTTGTAACTTCTAGATTAACCTTCTGTGGCATTAATAAGTCAGCACAGGGAATTTGGGGTCATTTGGAGTTTTTATTCAGGAGTTAGCAGGGGGGGGGGGGGATTTTGGCCAGGCATTTCTGCCCAAAATCCTCCCCCCCCTGCTAAAACAGACTCTGTTAGAGATACAGACTTGTAACTTCTAGAGTAACCTTCTGTGGCATTAATAAGTCAGCACAGTGAATTTGGGGTCGTTTGGAGTTTTTATTCAGGAGTTAGCAGGGGGGGGGAGGATTTTGCCTGCCCAAATCCTCCCCCCCCCTGCTAAAACAGACTTTGTTGGAGATACAGACTTGTAACTTGTAGAGTAACCTTCTGTGGCATCAATATGTCAGCACAGTGAATTTGAAAACTTTCAGACGTTTTTCATAATACTACTATTATTATTATTAATAGTAGTAATAAAAACGAACTAGATTGGTCGAACACCTATTCAGTAACACATCGCATAGTGGAGGTATTCCTCTGTAGTTGGATCCCAAAACCAAAGAGCATAATAAGGTTTAAAGCGTGTCTTATTTTTCAAACAGTATAGACAGGGAAGTCCGATTTTAAATGAAAAAAAAACAACAACAATTTGTTTACACCGCGGGATCCAATGCAACCAGGGTTTCATTCACAATAAAAAAGACATTACATACGGATATTATAGTAAATCAAATAAATATTATTTGTGTACGATTAGTTGTGATTGCGGAAATCATAGCGTACATTGACGTTGGTGAATTTTTTATCCGCGTTAACAAACGCATTTTGTAGAATACGATCGTACTTAGACTAGGATCTCCCAATTGTTATAATTAGCTCACTTTATTTTTTTAAAAAGCGTATTATATAGAATACGATCGCTTTTGTCGGAAGCGTACATTGACATTGGTGACTTTTGCATCCGCGTTAACAAACGCAATTTGTAGAATACGATCGCGCTTCGCGCTTTATTGTTTAAATAAACGCGTTATATCGCGCTTTATTGTTTAAATAAACGCGTTATATAGACTAGGATCTCCCAATTGTTATAATTAGCTCGCTTTATTGTTTTAATAAGCGTTTTATATAGAATATGATCGCTTTTGTTGGAAGCGCAGCAGAATAGCAGAATGCGCGTTCACGCGAGGGGGGGAGGAATCTGCAGAGGAGTCGGATTTGGGCACAACACCGGAGGCACACTTCTCTTTCACTCGACAACCACCACAACAATTTCGTTTGTTGAGATCGGCGCAAGACCAAAACAATGGCGGATCTACCTGACGAAAAGTTTAGAGTGCGGTAAATCTTTGTTAATAAAAAAAGTAATTGGGGAATAATGACAATTTTGCGTACAAAAAGTTGCGTCCCGGGGACGCACGTTGATTTGACACTATGCGTCCCAAGCAAAAATGATAGGTCTAGGACGCAGGGACGTGGGCAAACAAGAACACTGCATTAGCATATGCTTGCAATGTTTTATTGTTTTATAATAATAATATTATGTGAACGATAAGGACCCAATGAAACACAATGCACTATTTTGGTTTGACCAAAGCCACATTTGTACACCTTGAGTCAATTCGTCGTAGTTGGAAAAGTACAAGGTCAAGAATCAAATAATATAAACTTGGATTTAAAGAAAAATAAGAAGTGCGCTTATAGTTCTGAAGTAAATGCAGAACTGCAGAAGTAAATGAAGGGACGTGGATGGATGGTGTTATGAGTGCACTGGAGGAAGGTCTAAATATAGATAGTGGAAGCTAGAGCTCTTGTTGGTGAAAAGGAATGAGTGGAGAAGTGTTGTAAAAGGATAGTGGGATGTTTAGACGTGTTCTAAGAGATGGGCAGGGCACCTTTATGATGCGGCAGGGGTAAACCAGTGAAAGCTGTCGGGCCCTGTTGTTGGACAGAAGAGTGTTGTGTCACCCTGACCCGAGTGACATGGACGCTTTCTTGTGTCCCGTTTCATCTGGAGGGATGAAAGCATGACAACTTGGGTGCCGAGGTGCTTAACTTGTTTGGGTGTTTGGGCATTTGGGTTGGCCATGGTCAATTTTTTTGTGTTTTTGCTACTTTTCCCTTTTTTCTTTTCTTTGTTTTTGTATACGTGTTTGTCTTGCTGTCGGTCACCCCTCTTGAGGGATATGACCGAGGTAGATAGTAGATAGATAGCGCTTATAGTGAGAAATCATTTGGATCATCATTTTAGCATTTAATCTACGTTTGACACTACCTCGCGAAGTAGGCCACAGAGTGCCGAGATGAGACGAAGTAGAAAAAATACATGGATATAGTCGTAAAATATTAAAGAAGGAATAAGTGACAAACTGGCACCATTCAAGTCAACTTGAAGCTCCTTGGTCAAAGAATCTGGTTGTCCACTTTGTAGCACGGTTTCCTCTTTATCTCCACAAAGAGCCACATCACACTTGATTGTCGTTGATGTGCACATTTCACGAAATATTTCGATCACAAAATTGAGATAAGCGCAGTTTAACAAACGCAGATCTGTTCGTTAGCGTTGCACAGCTTAAGTTATACACGTAATAACAAAGCAATGAAGGGATGTTTTAGTCGACGTTGGGTGGAAATTAGCATGGAGATGTAGGAGTTTTACGGCATTCACCGGTGCTGTAACACTGTTGTTGATTGGTTAACATTTAGTCCAATAGTCCAATTACAGCAAAGCTTACTTGAACCTTCCAAAGGCTTTTACCACAGTGAAATGTAACTGAAAATAATGTATTAAATCATTCAATTACAAATAGAACCCCCCCCCCCATGTATTCCCACCCAATATCGTAGACACAATTACATAAAGATTATGATGAAAAAGCATGGCAATACACTTTTGAGAAGGAAAAGAAGATGATCCTATTTGGAGCCTTCACTCTGAAAATGCTGGTCTACTAGTGATCCCAAGAGCCAAGAAGAAATCCACAGGTTCGAAATTGTTCTCCATTTGGGCCCCGGTTCTGTGGAATGCTCTGCTCTCTGATATTCCTTCCAAAAACTTCAGAGGAATTGTTTAAATCTTGTCTTAAAACACACTTATATTCAATAGCTTAGAACTCAAGAAGCTGTCAAGCGGACATTTTGTTATTACTTATATTGCAGCGCCACCTTACGTGAAAAATTAACGTTGAAAATTCAATCAAACCTTAAATGTACAGGATTTGACAATTGACAATTAGATCGAACCTGCAAAGCGAACCCTAGCCAATATTTTTTTCACACGGAAAAGAGAGTTTGCTCTTCTTTATTCAAAGTTTCGTTCAGATACACATTTACATTTCCTCACATGGCATGAATATTCAAAGTAAATTTTCTTCTTTCACTTCCTTAACAGATATTTACTTAAAAACATTAATTGCCGAATAACTATTAGTTGGGTGATTTAGCACATATGTTAACATACAGGACTGTCTCAGAAAATTAGAATATTGTGATAAAGTTCTTTATTTTCTGTAATGCAATTAAAAAAACAAAAATGTCATACATTCTGGATTCATTACACATCAACTGAACTATTTCAAGCCTTTTATTATTTTAATATTGCTGAATTTGGCTTACAGCTTAAGAAAACTCAAAAATCCTAACTCAAAATATTAGAATATCATGAAAAAGTATACAAGTAGGCTATTCAACTAATCACCTGAATCATCAAATGAACTCGAAACACCTTGCGAGGGTTTCCTGAGCCTTAAAAACACTCAGCTTGGTTCAGTAAACTAAATCACAAGTATGGGGAAGACTGCTGATCTGACTGCTGTCCAGAGGACCATCATTGATACCCTCCATTAGGAGGGTAAGACACAAAAAGAAATTTCTCAAAGAACAGGCTGTTCACAGAGTGCAGTTTCAAAGCATATCCACAAAAAGTCTGTTGGAAGGGAAAAATGTGGCCGGAAACGACGCACAACCAAGAGAGATGACCGCAGCCTTAACAAAATTGTGAAGAAGAGCCGCTTCCAGAATTTGGGGGAGCTTCAAAGACAGTGGGCTGAAGCTGGAGTCCAGGTATCAAAAGCCACAGTTCACAGACGTGTCAGGGAAATGGGCTACAATAGCCGTATTCCCATGGTCAAGCCACTTCTGAACTCAAGACAACGGAAGAAGCGTCTGACTTGGGCTATGGAGAAGAAGCACTGGACAGTTGCAGAGTGGTCCAAAGTCCTCTTTTCAGACGAAAGCAAGTTTTGCATTTCATTTGGAAGTCAAGGCGCCAGAGTCTGGAGAAAGGCTGGAGAGGAGCAAAATCCAAGTTGCTTGAAATCCAGTGTGAAGTTCCCACAGTCAGCAATGGTTTGGGGAGCCATGTTAGCTGCTGGTGTTGGTCCACTGTGTTTCATCAAGTCCAGAGTAAATGCAACTGTGTACCAAGAGATTTTAGAGCACTACATGCTTCCATCTGCTGAAAAGCTCTATGGAGATGAGGATTTCATTTTCCAGCATGATCTGGCACCTGCCCACAGTGCCAAAACCACCAGTAACTGGTGCACTGACCATGGCATCACTGTCCTTGATTGGCCTGCTAATTCCCCTGACCTGAACCCCATCGAGAATATGTGGGGTATAGTTAAGAAGAAGATGAAAGACACCAGACCTACAAATGCAAATGAGCTGAAGGCCGCTATCGAAGCATCCTGGGCATCAATAACACCTCAGCAATGCCACAGGCTGATTGCCTCCATGCCACACCGGATTGATGCAGTAATCCGTGCAAAAGGATTCCCAACCAAGTACTGAGTGCATCAATGGACATTTTCAAATGTTTGATTTAGTTTTGCTGTTATAAAATTATTTTTTTACTTGGTCTGAGGAAGTATTCTAATATTTTGAGATGGGATTTTTGAGTTTTTTTCAGCTGTAAGCCAAAATCAGCAATATTCAAATAATAAAAGGCTTGAAATAGTTCAGTTGATGTGTAATGAATCCAGAATGTATGACATTTTTGTTTTTTTTAATCGCATTACAGAAAATAAAGAACTTTATCACAATATTCAAATTTTCTGAGACAGTCCTGTATGTACATCAGAAGGTAGACTCTTACATAATCAAAAAAGAAGTACATAATGATGTAATTTTCAAAGGATTTATTTACATACAGCCTTTAAATCAAAACATGCAATCACACATTAACATGCCAGATTGTAACCATTCTCTATTTTTATTCTGTAACTCTCAAGCACATTAATATGACCTTTTTAAAAATCAACTCAATTCAAACAAATGAGAAAGGTCAATTCCAGGGCGGGATTCACAAATGCACAAGAAGATTGCATCAAGCTTTATTTATCATTGCTAATCTCCCCAACACATGTATGAATCTCAGCACCAGACCCACTAATTCTGCCACACAATGAACAGGAAAAAGCTTTCTTACCAGTGTGTTTACTTTTAAGGCCCCGTTGTGAGCAAATTTTGGCCAGAACAAGGGCAAGCACATAGTTTATTGCCAGTGTGTGTTCTAGTGTATACTTTTAAGGCTCCTTTGCAACAAATATGTGGCCACAAAGAGAACAGGCTAGTGGTTTCTCACCAGTGGGTATTGTTGTAAGATGTTTTAGTCCGTCCTTCTAAACTGACCTTTAACCACAAACAAAGCAAGCCAAAGGTCAATCACCAGTGTGTATTCGAATGTGATGCTTTACATGTTTCTTGAGAGCAAACCTTTTACCACAAAATGAGCAGGCAAACGGTTTCTCACCAGTGTGGGTTTGTTCATGAGTTATGAGATTCCCCTGTTGAGCAAATTTCTGACCACAAACAGAGCAGGCAAAGGGTTTCTCACCCGAGTGTGTTCTTATATGTACTTTTAAGGCTCCATTGCGTAGAAACTTTTGTCCGCAAACTGAGCAGGAAAAAGGTTTCTGATCAGTGTGTATTATTGTGTGTTTATTTAGGTAACCCCTGTTGGCAAATTTTTGACCACAAACTGTACAGGCAAATGGTTTCTCACCAGTGTGTACTCTTGTGTGTTTTTTTAGGTGAACCTTCCGAGCAAATGTTTTACCACAAACAGAGCAGACAAAAGGTTCCACACCAGTGTGTATTCTTGTATGTACATTTAAAGTTACTTTGTGAGCAAATGTTTTACCACAATAAGAGCAGGAAAAACGTTTCTCACCAGTGTGTGCTCTTATGTGTGCTTGTAAACCTCCACTTTGAGCAAATCTTTTACCGCATACTGAGCAGGCAAAGGGTTTCTCACCAGTGTGTGTTCTTGTGTGTATTTTCAAGGGTCCCTTACGAGCAAACGTTTTGCCACAGACCGTACAGGCGAATGGTTTCTCACCAGTGTGGACTGTAATGTGATTTTTAAGGTGTCCATTCTGAGAAAATTTCTGACCACAAACAGAGCAGGCAAAGGGTTTTTCACCAGAGTGTGTACTTGTGTGTATTGCCAAAAATTGTTTGCGAGCAAATGTTTTACCACAAACTGAGCAGGCAAAAGACTTTTCACCAGTGTGTACAGTCAAATGGATTTTCATGGAAGACGGTTTTCGAAACGCTTTTCCACAATAAGAACATTTCCAGCGTTTGGCGTCATTGACACCTGTCGGGGCTAAATCGACCTTCTGGGTCTCATCAGTGTTAACAGAGTGCGTCGTGTCGTCATCATCTGACAGTGGAGCTAAATAGCTTTCTGCTAGCGACACTTCACTTTGTTCGTTGTTTTTTGTCTTCATTTGTTGACTCCATCCACCACTTAGAAGCCCCTTTTGTATTTTCTCTTCATTTTGACTTTCATTCCCATTGTTGAAATGGGCATCAGTTACAAGGAACTGTGTGATATCTCCTTCATCTTTAATGTTTTCCTGCAGCTCCTCCACTTTCACGTCGGCCAACCTTGGCTGCTGCCAGCCAGGAGGAAGAAAATTTTCATTGAGATCTGAAGGAAAAAAGATACACTTAAACCCCGCAAAAGAGCGAGTAAAAAATAAATTGTTTTAATTAGCGAAACATTATTTGTTAATCCGTTTCAACCAAGTTTTGTAGACAACAGACATTACCTTAGATTATCAACATTAATTGTTAAAAATAGTTTCTTGGGGAAAAAAAAACTAATTTTCTTTGTTGACTCCACCTATAATGGTGTGGGTCACAATGGACAAAAAGCCCAAATAAGACCAATTTTGGTGAGTTTTGTTTCTCTTCTCTTTGAAGTGTTAAAAGGTTGCTTTGAAGCACTAAGAAAACATTGTTCATTATAACAGTAGCAGGAGAATTTCATTCAAAATTAAGATCTCCTTTTAATATCTGATGCTTCTGTTTATTGTATTTTTATATACTTGACTTGCCTCCTATCTGTGTCAATTTATATTGGGAAGTTATTGTAACTAGGTCGGGTTACTCTTTCTAGTTTCTTGACACTTGGGATGGCTCTGCATTCTTAAAGTTTATTCTTTAAGTAAAGACTGAATATATTTATTTTGGAAAACTAAGTGATCCAAGTGGCAAAGAACCCCAGAAGAAACAATAATAATGCCAGAGCCTGTGTCCAATACAAACAAATATCCGCCTTCAAATTTGTCACCCTTCTGCAGTTAAGACTTGTTAAGACTGTTAAAGTTAACATTGCCCATCATTCTCTTTGTAAATAAACTGCGGGCAAAGTACTTTTATGAAAATGTCACTAAATACTACAAATGATAAGGATGTAAATGTATTTACCTTTAACTAGCTATGTGACGTGGTCACAGTTCTGACTTTGGGAATCGAGTAGTCATTATTCGTCCTCCATTCCATTTTGTATATGCAAAATCTTTGAAATCTACTGATAATATTATAGTTTTGTAAACACTCAAAATAAGGAGAAAATACATCAATGGATTTTGAACTTGCAAGGAGAACAGGGGAGAGCGTAAACCTCAGATAAAACATTCCAACCTATTGTAAAAGCCCTCCCTGGTCTGACAAAAACAGCAACATGATCGGCCGATTGTGACAATGATGTAAATATTGCATAATAATCAAAGCAATGAACAACAGTGAGGTATGATAGTCGAAATATCAGACATCTTATGCAATCACATTCAAGGTTGTCCAATAGTAAAAATATTTTCCCAAAAAACAGTAGTTTGTGCTGCATTTTTATAAATTCAAATCATAAATCATCTGGGATCTCCAACATGGTGCCCACCGGCACCTAGTTGCCTCCTCAGAACAGCTGAGGTGCCCGTGAACCCGTTCTGAAAATAGCTAACCACTGCTGGGTCATTGTGATTTTCTAGTAAGATGATTTTTTTAAGTGGTTGACTGCGTCTATTTAACCCGACTTCCAATAGGAAGGAGCAGGTGCTTGAACACCACCAAATGGCTTTTTATGTATGTGCCTTTAGCATGCCTCTCGATATGACAACGTTCACCCAGATCTCCAAAACTAATCAACGATATTTGTGGCGTAGAATGTTTTTAAATGATCATGTACCGTAAATGCTGCAATAGAGTTATTAAAACTGGATACTTGAAGGTGATAAGTGTTATGTTACAAAATTCAGATTTGAATTATGTCACCGCTATAGGATGAAACTGCCAAAAAACAATATTGTATGATGTGATACTCAAAACTTATAAACAAAATAGATTCCCCCTAGTGATTTAAAATCTAGTATTAGTATTGTCAGATGCCGCTGCTTGTCAATGCAAAGGTACGGTTTGTCTATGAAGAGCGGGATGGAGATATACACCAAAAAACAACGGCGACCAGATGATGAAGGTGCTGTATCTGAGTCAGATCAGGAGGCTTCTCCTGCTACTGGTAACCACTTAAATCAGTACTGTTTCATATGAGGGAGAAAACCCCTACACAAAAAAACAGTCTGGAGATGGATGGGTGCCGATTATGAGTATCAAGAGGTGGCCGATAACCGATATTTGGAGACGATATTGCTGTAAAAGATCAAAGACTGGCGTAAGACATTTTCAGTCATGTGAAAAAAAAAAAATAACATTTGTTATAAATTCAAATGAAATTTTAATAGCTGTCTGAAACCTTCTATAGCAAGTAAGTACATTAGAATTTTAACAAAAATAACATGACCAATCTTTCACTTTAATAAAATAATATTAGGCTAAGCAGCAACTCGTATAAAGGAATAAGATAAATTTAAATACCTCCCTGAAACATTTTGCAATAAATAAAAATGTCAATGCAACCAACATGACTTAAATTGCCTTGGCGGGTGGGGAGAGGAGTGAGTGAGAGTATAACTTGACTTTCAAAGCGAAGTTCTCGCCTGCTACTTTTACACAGTTTAAAATATTTTTTTATTTAATTAATAAAAAGCCAATACCGATATCCGTCAAATCCCCAAATATAACAACCTAGTAATAACATGATACGTTGTCATTTTAGAAATGCATGTCAAACTGGGTGCCCTTTGCATTAACTAGTAAGAAAACGTAGCTCTTACTTTGAAAAAGGTTGGAGACCCCTGTATTTTATGTTATTGAAATATTGACAGGCTGTGCTATATGCATTTTTGGTGTCTGCCAAAAATGTCAGCTGTGTCCCACATTGTCTTCCACACGGACACTCCCTGTACCACATCTTGTGAGTGTTGTCGACAAAGTTTGACTTCTTGACTCAAGTAATCCGAAATAACCTCTCTTTTAAAGAGCCAAGGCGGAAGAGACGGTTCTCTAAATGGAGCCAGGATTCCGATAACTAGTTGCGAGTCTTTAACTTTTCTGCTATACGCGCACATTACGTGTGGTTGTTCGTGTAATCGCCATCTTGTGCACAATACAACTAAAATTAACATCGACATGAGCAAAAAGTACAGGACTTATATTTGTTAGACAAATGTTTGAGCCTGTAAATTGGGGTTGTTCTTTGGTTTCAAAGTACAACAGAACTGAGTATTGAATAAACAAATAAAGGTTTCTATCTAATGCCGGGGTCAGCAATGCGCGGCTTATGAGCCACATGCGGCTCTTTAGCGATGTTGAGTGGCTCGTTGGAGCTTTTCTAATAATGTTTACAGATTGAAAAAAGATTAGCAAGGATTTTTTTTTCTTATAATATGGTTTCTGTAGGAGGACAAACATGAAACAAACACTTTGTTTTCAAATACTGTGAAAATGTGGAGAGTAACTACTTTGCCGCATTTGTCCTATTGCTTGTTTTCCTCTCTCTCGTGTTTCCTGTGTTGGAGGCTTTGGAATTCTCTGAATTGGAAAACATCACAATTGTGTTATTTTTGCTTATTTGGTTAACCTTTTTGTAATTAATTTGAATTGTCATTAAAACTTGAACTCAATTCCATGACTTTAAATTCGGACACAAAACAAGGGCACCATCACAATATAAGTGAACCACTTGCCACAGCCCCAATTTAAAAACAGAAGTCACATTAAACGGGTAGGGATAGAATCCCAGACATGGGACCAAGTCACACATGTGCAAGTCTCAAGTAAGTCTCAAGTCTTCACCTTCAAGTCCCAAGTAAGTCCCAAGTATTTTTTTCTTGGGCAAGTCAAGTCACAAGTCAAGTCCCGAGTCTTAGATTGCCAAGTCCAAGTCAAGTCACAAGTCATAAAAACAGCGACTCGAGTCGACTCGAGTCCAAGTCACTAAGTCTCAAGTCCCCATGTCTGTAGAATCCTGACATAAACACCTTTTAGTAACAAAGTAGCTGTTTTAAATTGAATGATTTATGATTTTTTTCAATATATATTTTAATGACACTTACAGAGATTATTTATGTTTTGTTGCTCAGGTCCAAGTGCGTTGATTTGGTATCTAAAGAAAGAGAAGAGGATGTTGCTGCGTTTTGCCCATGCAGTAAAACTGACTTGTGACATTTGCAGCAGATTATGCATGTTCTATTTTGTTTTGTTTTTTTTCCCCGAAATCCTCAGAAGAATTACATCAAAAATGGCATTTATGTAATGCATTTATTTTTTATCAAAGCATTGAAACATTCTGTAATTCATTAATATTGTAATGAAGATAAACTTTTGGTGGTATCCTTCAAGAAAATGGCTGTGGTGCATCACTGTCCACTGGATGTGCTGCATTCAACTAGATGATAAAGATAGTATGCCAAAATAGCTCATTTAGATACAGGATGTGTTACATTAATTAGTAGGCTCATATAGGTTTTTTTTCCCGGCTCCAGAAAAAATTAGTTTTTTTCGTCAGATCTGGCTCTTTCAATATTCTGGGTTGCTGACTCCTGGTTTAGTGGGTTTTGACTATTGTGGGACCTTTATAGAACGCATTCCCGCGAAAAAAGGATTACTTTGTAGCCATTGTTCAGTATCTGTATGTCTACATTCAACCCTGCCTTATGAACTGGGCAGTGCTCAGATGAGACAGGGTAACAGAAAATACAGAAATATTGTTTGAAAATATTAAAAAGTAGCCAAACCTGCACTGTTCAAGCCAAGTTGAAGCTCATTGTACAAACTGTCTCTTTGTTGACATTTTCGCTCCATCTCTTCTTGATCTCCGCGAAGATCCAAGCCATACTCGATTTTCGTCCTTGTGCACATTTTTTCGCAATATTCAAACACACACTTAAGATCTGCCGGGTATAACAAACGGGTTTCCTTTGCAAGCACGGCTCAATTGAAGTAATACACGTAATAATAAACCAATTATTAACAAGAGAATGGAGGATTAGCAAGAAAATGGTGGCTTTAGCAGAAGTGCCGACGTCACTCCAACAGCATTGTTGATTGGATTGGCGGGAAGAATATTGACCAATCACAGAAAGGACTACTAAACCCTTGCAAGATACTGCTCGTTGTTGGTGCTACCATCGAGGGGACACTTTTAAAAATTGCCACATTGAAAGAATCGACGATACTTAGGGGGAGATTTTTTTGAGCAGACGATTAACTCAAATCAAATATATATTTTAAAACCTTTTGGCATAATTAAAGAAAACTGTAAGTGAAAAATAAAATCGCGAAATGGAAAAACAAACAAAAATAAAACAACAAAAGAACCCACTGTCATTTTTGGCATTTTAGTACGTCATTTATTAACACCTGTACAAGCCCGAATATGCTTGACCCTATTTCATCTTCCCTGCTAAAATCCTGCTTCACTTCTCTGCTTCCCCTAAATTCTGCCCTTAAGCATTCTTCACTTTCCAAGTCAAGTGACTTGACTTTCCACTGGTTCTTTCCCCATCTGCCCTTAAAACCTCCATGGTCTTGTCTGTCCTGAAAAAAAGCCTGGTTTAGACCCCAATAACTTTAACAATATCCGCCCTATCTCTAACCTACCATTCATAGCCAAAATCCTCAGAAAAGTAGTCTCATCCCAACTTCATGCTCATCTCACTACCAACAGTTTATTTGAACCCTTTCAGTTTGGTTTCCCTCCGTGCCACAGTACTGAAACTGCACTTATCAAGATTACAAACAACCTACTCATTGCCGCTGATTCTGGACTACTTTCCCTTCTCGTCATCTTCAACCTTAGCGCTTCCTTTGACACCATTTGCCTTTCCACCCTTCTGAGCAGACTCTCTTCACTTGGTCTATCCTACACCCCCTCCAACGGTTTCACTCGTACCTCTCTAGCTGCACTCAATTCATTCAACTCTAGTCCTTCTCCTCTGACCCCTCTCCAGACTCCTCAGGTGTATAATTTTGCACCCCCACTTTTTCTTTTTTTGTTAAAAACGTTTAATATATCCAATAAAGTGTGTTCCACTTCATGATTGTGTCCCACTTAATGTTGATGCTTCACAAGAAATTACAGTTTTATATATTGATGTTTGAAGTCTGAAATGTGGCAAAAGGTCACAAAGTTCAAGGGGGGCAAATAGTTTCGCAAGCCACTGTATATATATATATATATATATATATATATATATAAATTCAGTGGTAGATGTGATTTATTGTATGTACAATAAATGCAAAAAAGGATTGTGTAAAACTTTAATGATCATTGCTACTCTAACCAATACATTTGTGACACTCAACTCCAGCAGTACTTAAAAACATTTAACCACCATCACAGCAGGCAAAAGCTTTCTAACCATTGTGGACCTGTGCATGTGCTGTAAGGAGAGCTTTTCGAGCAAATTTCTGACCACAAACAAAGCAAGCAAAATGTTGCTCACCAGTGTGTATCTTTGTATGATATTTTAAGTGAGCTTTCTGAGCAAATTTTCTACCACAAACAGAGCATGCAAAAGGTTTCTCACCAGTGTGTGTCTTTGTGTGTAGTGTCAAATATTGTTTACGAGCAAAATATTTACCACAAACAGAGCAGGCAAAGGGTTTATCTTCGCTATGTATTATTGCGTGACTTTTTAGGTGTGCTTTATGAGCAAATGTTTTACCACAAACAGAGCAGGCGAATGGGTTCTCTCCAGTGTGTATCATTGTGTGACTTTTTACATGTGCTTTTTGAGCAAATTTCTTACCACAAACAGAACAAGCGAAGGGTTTCACACCAGTGTGCACTTGTGCATGTGATATGAGGTATACTTGTCGGGAAAATTTCTGACCACAAACAGAGCAAGCAAATGGTTTCTCACCAGTGTGTGTACCTGTGTGTAGGGTCAAATTTTGTTTGCGAGCAAATTTTTTACCACATACAGAGCAGGCGAAGGGTTTCTCTCCAGTGTGTATTATTGTGTGACTTTTAAGGTGTGCTTTATGAGCAAAGGTTTTACCACAAACAGAGCAGGCAAAGCGTTTCTCACCAGTGTGGACTATTATGTGATTTTTAAGGTGTCCATTCTGAGAAAATTTCTGACCACAAACAGAGCAGGCAAAGGGTTTTTCGCCAGAGTGTGTACTTGTGTGTATTGTCAAAAATTGTTTGCGAGCAAATGTTTTACCACAAACTGAGCAGACAAAAGTCTTCTCACCAGTGTGGACCGTCAGATGAATTTTCAAGGAAGACGGTTTTCGAAACGCTTTTCCGCAGTAAGAACATTTCCAGCGTTTGTCGTCATTGACACGTATCAGGGCTAAATCGAATTGTTGGCCCTCATCAGTGTTAAGAGAGTGCGTCGTGTCGTCATCATCTGACAGTGGAGCTAAATAGCTTTCTGCTAGTGACACTTCGCTGTGTTTGTCGTCTTTTTTCTTCATTTGTTGACTGCATCCACCAATTATAAGCTCCTTTTGTATTTTTTCTTCATTTTGACTTTGATCCCTGATGTTGAAATGGGCGTCAGTTACAAGGAACTGTGTGATAGCTCCTTCGTCTTTAATGGTTTCCTGCAGCTCCTCCTCTTTGACATCGGCCAACATTGGCTGCTGCCAGCCAGGAGGAAGATATATTTCATTGAGATCTACAGAACAGAAGACACATATAACCCCCTGTTAAAAAGCGAGTTAGAAATATGTTATTTTAATTGGGGAAAAATGATTTGTTATTCCATTTCAACAAAGTTTTGCAAGAAAAAAAGACATTGTATACATCATAGCAAGAACCTATTGCATGCCTTTGGTAATTGCTCGCTGCGGGCAGAACAGGCACAAAAAGCGTTGACAACAGACAGAACCTGAGATTATCAAAAGCAATTGTTAACAAGACAATGCTTGAAAATAAATCTTTGTTGAATACACCCGTGATGGTGTGAGTCACAATGGACACAAAGTGAGTTTTGCTTCGGTCTCTAAGAAGTGTTAAAAGTTTGCTTTGATGCACAAGTAAAACATTTCTCATGATAACAGATTTTAACATTTTAATCAAATCCGACAATGTCAAAGATTATTTGTTTTTTTTTCCCTACTGGGAAAATCCCTCGACTGGGAAATCTCGGTGATCCCATACCAAGAATCCAGCAGCCATGATTTGATTCTTCATAGTGCTTCACATCAAAGTCGTAGAAGGAATTGGATTATTCTGTTGATCTTGAGTGGACTTATTAACTTATTAACTTTTAATTGAGTGATTTCTGATTTTTGTCAGTATTTATTTTAAACGACACATAGGATATTATTTGTGTTTTGTTGCTCAGGCCCAACAATGGGTGCATTGGGTGCGATTGGTATCAGAAGGAAGATAAGAGGATAATTGTTAGGTTAACCCCAACACTTATAATAAAACATGCACTCAAAGAAGACACAGAGACGTGAGTATGACTTACTTGCAAGGAGAATGAGCGGAGACTGCCCTTTCAATATACCAGACTCACTCTAACTGACAGTCCCCTTTTCCTTGCCTTTTATTAAATTAGGAACGCCCTAGTTTACATGAGGTTTCTTCTGCTAAAGGGAGGGGGAGTGAGAAATAAAAGTTATGACCTGTTTTCACTAACAACATGTTATCGTATCAACACCTGTTTAAACTCACAACAACATGTTATCGTATCAACAATATTAAAACTATTGAACTAGGCGAGAATGGCACACTAAGCAAGAATAGTATGCAACAGTAGAATAACATATTTACAGTTTAAAACCATCAATAATGCTGCGTTTCGCCCATGCAATGACTTGTGACATTTGCACAGAAATCACACTTTAATTGTACTAATTGGACTTTAACTAGTTTGTAAAAGGTTGCTGTTTCATTCTTTAAGAATCCAAGCTGTGTTTTATTGCACATTTTTTTTGTTGCCGAGATATGCGGCTCATTATGGGCGTTTCATTTGTTTTCTTTTCAAAATTCCTCAAAACAAAAATGACATCAAAATTTGGATTTCTTTATTGCATTTCTTTGTTTTACCAAAGCAATGAAACATACTGTAATTCCTTAACATTGTAATGAACTTAAACGTAAGGTAGTATGCTTCAACACAGAAGTCGCGCGGTGTATCATTTTCCACAGGATGTGCTGCATCCAACTGAGTCATAAAGATAGAAGACTAATATAAATACATACAAGATGTGTTGCATTAATTATTTGGTTCATATAAGGCTTTCATTTTTTTCACGGCTCCAGTTTTTTTTGTGTCAGATATGGCTCATTCAAATTCCTGGGTTACTGACTCCTGGTTTAGTGGGTTATGACTATCAAGGTATTGAAAAAAGAAAGATTACGGTACAAGTATTGCCATAGTTCAGTATCCAGTGTTTCCCACCATTGAACGAGACTGTGGTGGCTCGCCAGACTCGTTTGGGACCTCCACAGTCGTGTGTGCTCCAAAGGCACCCCCCACTTTAATTACTTTTGGCTAATTGAAGTTATCTTCTAGGTCAAATCAGAGCTCAGGAACAGACTGTAAGAAGAACACCTTGCTGCCTGCCTGAGAGTCTCCATAAATGGACCAAGTCCTGAAGTGTTTAATTTTGGAAGAGCCATGAAAATTTTCTTTACAAAGCCAAGAAAAAATTAAATGTTCAATGGTGGGGTACAAAGTGTGTCAGTAGTGAGTGAATGAACAATGGACTGAATGAATATGTGAGTTAATTAATGACTTTGTGTCATGGCTTTTTGACTTAAAATTAAATTTAAAATATTCCTGATATGGGCAGCACAGCGACACAGTGGTTAGCGCGTGTGCGGCACAGTTCTGAGGTCATGAGATCGAACCTCCTGTGTGGAGTTTGCATTTTCACCCCGTGCTTTCATGGGTTTCCTCCGGACACTCAGGTTTCCTCCCAAATTCCAAAAACATGCATTTCAGGTTAATTAGACGGTCCAAATTGTCCCTAGGTGTAAATGAGCGAGCGAATTGTCTGTCCATGTGTGCCCTGCGACTGGCTGGAAACCGGTTCAGGGTGTCCCCTGCCCACTGCCCGAAGATAGTTGGGATGGGCTCCAGCACCCCCGCGACCCTTCTCAGGATAAGAGGTGCAGATAATGGATGGATATTCCTGATATGTCTGTGTGTGCTCTTAAGGATGATACCAACCTGTTGTGTTCATATACAGCAATTTATATTACATTCAGTGGTCTCAAAATGCCCTAAAGAGATACACCAGGCTTGAAAATGTACACACACCCTACCCCGAGGGTCAGAGACCTTCCCACCAGTCTCCCAAAATCTTATGGGAAACACAGAGTATCCGTATGTCAACGTTAGACCTTGCCTTATAAAATAGGACAGAGTGCTCAGACGAGACAGTGTGAAAGAAAATACCGAGATATTATTTGAAAATGTTTATAAGTAAACAGAGACAAACCTGCACTGTTCAAGCCAAACTGAAGCTCCTTGTACAAAGTATCGCTTTGTTGACATTGTCGCGTAATCTCTTGATCTCCGCGAAGATCCATGCCATACTCGATTTTCGTCCTCGTGCACATTTTTGGGCCTTAGTCAAACACACACTTGGGATCTGCTGATTTTAACAAACGTGTTTCTTTAGTCAGCGCCGCTCAGTTGAAGAAATACACGTAATAATAAAGCTATTATTATCAAGAAGATGGAGGACTAGCAAGAAAATGGAGGCTTCAGCAGACGCGATGACGCCAATCCATTCGCGTCATTGATTGGAGTAGCAGAAAAATGTTGACCAATTGCGAAGATTATTACTAAACTCTTTCCAAGAACCTTCTTGTTGATGCTGCCATCCTGAGGACAATTTTCAAAATTACCGGTACTTCATTGAAGGATTTCATTTAAAAACATTTTTATTGAACATTGCTAATACAAAAAATAGCATGGAAAAGTCTAAAAACAATACAATAACATTTTCTAGAGAGTGTCAGGTGCTGTGGAAATACAAATGAAGAAAGTAAATAATTAAAATAACTAAGTCCATACACGGGGCAGATTCATGAGTATATTAAAAATCCCTTAGACACTGGGAGTGTTCATCAAACTCAAAAGTTCCACCCTCCAAAAAAAATCACTGACAACATTCTGAATAACAGGTTTACACTTTTGATAATTTTTGTATGGATGAACATTTTTTTCTGTACATATGATAAGATTTATTGCATTTTCGTCATTATTGTCCTGTAAAAAGGGTCCAAATATTATCTGATCTCTAGTCAAGTTGGTAGGAACAGTGGAGACGACAGGAGTAAGCCAGAGCTGATTTTTTTGCCAAAATACTTGTATAATTGGACACAAGAATAACATGTTGTCAGTGGTTCTAATCTCAATTTTGCAAAATGAGCAGATCCATCGTTCCATCCATCCATTATCTGCACCGCTTATCCTCAGTAGGGTCGCGGGGGTGCTGGAGCCCATCCCAATTATCTTCGGGCAGTGGGCAGGGGACACCCTGAACTGGTTGCTAGCCAGTCGCAGGGCACACAGGGACATCCAATTCGCTAGCTCATTCACACCTAGGGACAATTTGGACCGGCTAATTAACCTGACATGCATGTTTTTGGAATGTGGGAGGATACCGGAGTGCCCGGGGGAAACCCACGCAAGCACGGGGAGAACACGCAAACTCCACACAGGAGGTTCCATCTCATGACCTCAGAACTGTGCCGCACACGCGGTAACCACTGGGCCGCCGTTGTGCCCAAAATGAGCTAATACTATCTTGAATTTTAAAACGTGCTTTTAATACATTTTTTGACGGATAAATATCATTCATCATTTTAAAGTGTGTTTCTTTAACGTTTAGGGGTTATAGGTAGTTTTAAATATACAGTTCTGATTCTATTTATCACAGTGTGATCAAATTTCATTTTTGTTTGTTTTTCTAGGAAATGTCAATATTGTTAAGCATTGCCTTATGAGGTCATCATTTACTGTCCAGAATTGACACCCCCTGTATAAGATGTTAATGTATTTGTGGGTTATTTGTAGGTGTTTCAGAGTTTCAGCTTTTATAAACATTAATTGCTTTGGAATTGCATTTACCAAATTGTTAAACTCGAATTTGGATGGATTTAAGTCCCATTTGATTTAAAATTATTCACAACTTAATATTCAACTATGACTTGTGGAGATTTTTTTTGCAGCCACTTTTAGCACGGTTAAATAGAACTGTGATGCATGAAAATAATTAACAACCAAGTCAAGTCATTTTTATTTGTATAGCCCTTAATCACAAAGAGTCTCAAAGGGCTTCACAGGTTATTACATAGACATTTTTTTTCATATTATTATTACACCATCCCCTGATCTGGAACCAACATGAGGGCAAGGAAAAACTCAAAAAACCTCAACATGAGGAAACTGAAGAAACCTTGAAAAGGGACCGCACATGGTGTATCCCCCTTCCAGGATTACCAGACAGCAAAGGATGTTGCAATCACAAATAATACAGAGATATTGTCCACGAAAAGTATAGGTTATTCATATGCTATAGCGTAGAAGTGAGTCTTAAGCTTAGATTTAAACATTTCCACTGAGGTTGCAGATCAGATCTCAGGAGGAAGAGCATTCCACAGCACCGGTGCCCGGATGGAGAACGCTCTCGAACCAGCGGAACACTTCTTGGCTCTTGGGATTACCAGAAGACCGGCGCTCTCAGAACGAAAGCTTCAGACCGGAACATAGAGGGAAATCAGATCTGAACGATATGAGAGAGCAAGTCCATGTATGATTTTGTATAATACTAAGAGAACCTTGAAATCACATCTTAGGCTAACAGGGAGCCAAATCAGGTTAGCCAAAATCGGCGTGATGTGATCGGACTTTTTTGTCCTAGTTAAAAGCATCGCTGCGGCATTTTGTACCAAAAGAACCCCTGCCGCTTTTTGGTGATTTAACACGTATTTTTTTAACATCTGTACACTTACATAATTAAAATAGAACTAAATACTTAATTGATGTCATTGTAATCTTCGTCAATATTACATGATGTGAAAAGTGCTTTACTTGCAAAGAGTACATAATTCAAAAGAACATGTACAAAATATACATCCACATGATGATGCACCAGATTGTAGTCTATTGATACTACATTTTAGATACTATGTCAAATAATTTAAGAAAATGTATATACGTATAAGGCAGCACGGCGGCGCAGTGGTTAGCGCTTGTGCGGCACAGTTCATGTCATGGGAACCTCCTGCGTGGGTTCAAATCCAGCTCCAGACTTCCTGTGCGGAGTTTGTATGTTCTCTCCGTGCTTGCGTGGGTTTCCTCCGGGCACTCCGGTTTCCTCCCACATTTCAAAAACATGCATTTCAGGTGAATCGGCCGGTCCAAATTGTCCCTAGGTGTGAATGAGCGAGTGAGTTGTCTGTCCCTGTGTGCCCTGTGATTGGCTGGCAACCAGTTCAGGGTGTCACCTGCCCACTGCCCGGAGATGGCTGGGATGGGCTCTAGCCCCCCCGCGACCCTAATGAGGATAAGCGGTACGGCTGATGAGATGAGGTATATACGTATACATATATATAATATATATATATATATATATATATATATATATGTGTGTGTGTGTGTGCGTGTGTGTAAATATATGGACACACAATGGAGAAAATAAGTATTTGAACACCCTGCTATTTTACTATTTCTCCCACTTAAAAATCATGGAGGGGTCTGACATTTTCACCGTAGGTGCATGTCCACTGTGAGAGAGATAAACTAAGAAGAAAATTCCAGAAATAACAATGCATGACTTTTTTACAACTTAGTCATTATTTGAAATAAGGTTCTCTGCTGGAGATGTCATTACAAAATGGAAGAAACTAAACATGACAGTCAATCTCAATTAGAGTTGAACCCCATGTAAGATATCATCTTTTGGTGTCTCATTGATTTTAAGAAATGTGAGGAATCAGCCCATAACTACACGTCAGGAGTTGGTCAATGACCTGAAAAGACCTGGGACCACCGTTTCCAAGGTTACTGTAGGTAATACATGAAGACGTTATGGTTTGAAATCATGCATGGCACGAAAGGTTCCCCTGCTTAAACCAGGACATGTCAAGGCCCGTCCTAAGTTTGCATATGACCATTTGGATAATACAGAGGAGTGATGGGAGAAAGTTTTGAGGTCAGATGAGCCCAAAATAGAACCTTTTGGTAGAAATTACACTTAGCGTGTTTGGAGGAAGAAGAATGAAGAGTACAAACCCAAGAACACCATCCCTAATGTAAAGCATAGTAGTACTTTGAGGGTGTTTTTCTGCACTTGGAACAGGACACGTGCACCGTATTGAAGAGAGGATGACTGGGGCAGTGCATTGCAGGATTTTTGGGACCAACCTCCTTTCTCAGTCAGCATTTAAAATGGGTCGTGACTGGGTCTTCCAACACGACAACGACCCGAAGCACACAGCCAGGACCAACCAAACCAAGGAGTGGCTCCGTAAGAAGCATATCATTGTTCTAGCATGGCCCAGTCTCCAGACCTGAACTGAATCGAAAATCTTTGGAGGGAGCTCAAACTTCTCAGGAACAGCCCAGAAACCTGACTGATATAGAGATCCTTCAGTGTGCGCAAACCTGGTGAAAAGCTACAGGAAACGTTTGACTTCTGTAATAGCAAAGGCTACAGTAGCAAATATTAAAATTCATTTTCTATGGTGTTCAAATACTTATTTGCAGCCAAATCATACAAATAATTTGGTTAAAAAAAATCATGCATTTTGATTTCTGAAATTTTCTTTTTAGTACATCTGTCCCACAGTAGACATGCATCAACGATGTAAATTTAAGACCCCTCTGTGATTTTTAAGTGGGTAAAATAGCAAAATAGCAGGTTGTTCAAATACTTATTTTCTTCACTGTATATGCCTACGCTCGACTAGGGCTTATTAATCAGTGTCTAGATGAGACTGGGTCGCAGATAATACAGGGATATTGGTTTACAATATTATCAAGTAAACAGGAGACAAAACTGCACGACACAAGCCAACTTGAAGCTCTTGATACAAATTATATATTTGTTGACATTGTTGCTCCATCTACTCTTGATCTCCGCAAAGATCCCTCGTATGCAACGCCTGTTCATCTTCAATTTTCGTCCTTGTGCACATTTTCTTGCGGTATTCAAACACATACTTGAGATCTGCGGAGTATAACAAACATTTTCTTTGCCAGCGCCGCTCAGTTGTAGAAATAAACGTAATAATAAAGCAATTATCATGAAATTGATGCGTTAGAAAAGAGACGCTGACGTAATCACAAATAGGTTACAACGCCATCGTTGACTGGATTACCGGAAAAAAATGTGGGCTGCCATCCAGTGGACAATTCTCGAAATTGCCTATTGAAGGAAGCGAAAATAACCTCATTACAGTTTTGGGGAGCAGACATTAAAAAAATCTAACGCCCTTTGGAACAGTTAAATGCAACTGTAATTGAAGTTGAAAATATTAAAAGACAAAAACAATAAAAGAAACATTCATGGTGATTTAGCACCTTATTTATTAAAAGCTGTACAAGTACATCATTAAAAGCACACACTTATTCGATGCCATTGTTATTATTATCAGAACAAAATAGCGTTAAAACAAGCGCTCTACTTACAAATTGGATATTATTAATATGAACATGTATAAAATATTTCACATGATGACATACCAGAATGTAGTCCCTTACGACATTTTGAATACTTGCTCAGGGAAGAATAATTATATATATATATATATATATGTGTGTGTATGTATATAGACATATGTGTGTGTGTGCGTGTGTTTTATTTTACATCCAGTAAATGCAAAACAAGATTGTTTTAAAGCTTTAATGATCATTGCTACTTTTACCGATACATTTGTGACACTCAGCTCCAGCCTTACTTGAACACATTTCCCCACAAACCGGACAATCAGAAGCCTTTTCGCCAGTGTGGACTTGTGCATGTTCTAATAGGAGTCCTTGTCGGGCAAAATGTTTCACACCAATGTGTGTAGTTGTGTGTACTGTCAATTGTTGTTTGACGGCAAATGTTTTACCACAAACAGAGCAGGCAATGGGTTTTTCACTGGTGTGTGTTCTTGTGTGATATTTTAGGTGTGTATTCTGAGCAAATCTTCTACCACAAACAGAGCAAGCAAAAGGTTTCTCACCAGTGTGTGTTCGTGTGTGATCATTTAGGTGTGTTTTGCGAGCAAATGTTTTACCACAAACAGAGCAGGCAAACGGTTCCCCTCCAGTGTGGATTATTGTGTGACCTTTTAAATGTGCTTTCTGAGCAAATGTTTCACCACAAACAGAGCAGGCAAAGGGTTTCTTTCCAGTGTGGACTTGTGCATGTAATACGAGGTGTCCTCGTCGGGCAAATTTCTGATCACAAACAGAGCAAGCAAAAGGTTTCTTACCAGTGTGTGTAATTGCGTGTAGGGTCAAGTGTTGTATGCGAGCAAATTCTTTACCACAAACAGAGCAGGAAAATGTTTTTTCTCCAGTGTGAATTATTGTGTGACTCTTAAGGTGTGCTAACTTAGAAAATGTTTTGTCACAAATAGAGCAAGCAAAATGTTTCTCACCAATGTGTGTACTTGTGTGTACTGTCAAGAATTGTTTGACAGCAAATTCTTTACCACACACAGAGCAGGCAAATGGTTTTTCACCAGTGTGCGTTTTTGTGTGTTTTTTTAGGGTTGCTTTTCGCGCAAATGTTTCACTACAAACAGAGCAGGCAAATTGTTTCTCACCAGTGTGTATTATTGTGTGTCTTTTTAGGTGTGATTTTCGAGTAAATTTTTCACCACAAACAGAGCAGGCAAAGGGTTTCTCTCCAGTGTGGATTCTGGTGTGGAGTTCTAGGTGATCTTTGCGAGAAAATTTCTGACCACAAACAGAGCAGGCAAAAGGTTTCTCACCTGTGTGGACATGCAGATGGCGTTTCAAGTAAGACAGGGTTTGAAAAGCTTTTCTGCAGTGAGAACATTTCCAACATTTGGCATCAGTGTCACGTGCAGGGGCTTTATCGGACTGTTGGTCGTCTTCAGAATGAGACGTTTCGTCATCATCTGACAGTGGAGCCAAATTGCTGTCTGCTAGCGACCCTTCACCTTGATCGTCTTCATTTTTTGTTTCTCTTTGTTGATCCCACACACCGCTCGAAACCTGCTTTAGTATCTTCCCTTCATTTTTACTTTCTTCTGTGTTCAAATGGGAGTCGGCAACAAAGTACTCTGTGATAACTCCTTCGTCTTTAATGTGTTCCTGCAGCTCCTCCTCTTTGACGTCGGCCAACATTGGCTGCTGACAACCAGGAGGAAGATTATTTTCACTGACGTCTGCGGGATTGGAGAGACACAGTTTTGTAAAAACTAAAACTAGCTACCATATTTAACATAATGTGTTTTCACCACTGGAAATTGCTCTCCTTGCCTTGATTGACAGTGTTATTTTGTCTTTATACCATTGGAAGTCATCATCCGTGAGATCCACTGATACCTCTGCTCGTAGCTTGAATTGCTCATGCAACAAGCCAATTTTCCACATATGAAATAATGAAAAACTAATTGGCCCGTTCCTGACCTTCCAAATGTGTCCAAGTGAATGATAAATACCTATAAAACACATCTTCCTGATCACTAAAACTCATTAAAATCGTAATTAAACATGAAAAATATATAATTAAAATGAATGAAATTACATATTTGCAATAAAATGTGAATTTAGTATTAGCACTTACTATGAAGGCAGTTGCACCAGTAAAGGCTTATCATGTTAAGAAAAAAGGATTTCTTTAAAAATACAATACTTGTGAGTGGAGAAATTTGTATTCATTTTACATAACATGAGCCTCACAGGAAGGGAACCAAAATAATTTTCTGTTATCTTGCTACATAGGTGCCAAAAATGTTACTCGAAGGCTTAGTGAAAAACAGAACAAAACAATTAATACTGTTTGGTCACTGAGTCTCCATAGTTGGTATAAATCTTTGTGCTTTTTAGCGCATGTTTTAGTTGCACGACACAATGCAGCGAAATATACTCAAATAAAACAAAATGTCCCTTTAAATCAAATAAAATCTATTTGAGCCCTATTCATGCAATGAAATACAACTGAAATTGCTGTGTAAAACATCAGATAACACAAACTATAGAACCCCCTCGTTTCCCCTCCCAATATTCTAGACATAATTACACAAAGATTGGGATGGAAAAGCATAGCAAGGCACAGATACACCATGTGAGGAGAGAGAATTTAGGGAAGTTCATTCGCAGTAATAAAAACGGCAGCGGCTGGCCGACAAAGGAAGTTTGAAGCCTTACTCCCATCAGCCAGCCAACCCACCTTCTCAGGCGCCTAGCAAGAGTACAATAATTTAAAAGAAAACTGTCAATGTTTCAAAAGAGCTACTAAATTCTATTTGACAATTAACCATTTTAGAAATGCTGACACCCACTGTATTTGTCTTAATTTACGTTATTTTTCTTTTGCATGCATACCATGGAGAAAGAGCAATTCGTAGAGCTGTTCTTTATTCAAAAGATAATTAGGGCACACATTTATATTTTCTCACATAGCAAGTATATTTAAATTCATTATAATGCGTCATTTACTTAACACATCTTCATTTACAAAAATTAAATGGAAAATAGCATACATTTATTTGTGATTCAACATGTCATTTCTTAAAATCTGTACGTGTACACAACTGAAATAGAAGTATTTGAGGTCATTGTAGTCATCTTCAAAATTACAGTGAAAAACAAACACATTGTTTACAAATAGTATATAATTAGAAAGGGCATGTATAAAGTATGTATTCACATGATAACATGCCAGATTGTAGCCCGGTAATGTGACAATGTGTATAGTCATATCCAGTGGTAGATGTAATTTAATGTACGTACAGTAACTGCAAAACTAAATTGTGCTGAGTTTTAAGAAGAATTGCTACTCCCACCAACACATTTGGAACTCTCAGCTCAAGCCTTATTTTAGATTTGTTTTCCCATAGAATGAGAAGGAGAAAGCTTTCTCACAATGTGGACTATTGCACATGCTTTGAGGTATCCTTGACGCGCAATTTTATGACCGGAAACAGAACAAGCAAAAGGTTTTTCATCTGTGTGTATGTGTGTGTCTTGTCAAAAATTGTTTGACAGCGAATTCCTTACCACAAACAGAGCAGGCAAAAGGTTTCTCACCTGTGTGTATTAATGTGTGATCTTTTAGCTGTTCTGTCCTACCAAATGTTTTACCACAAACAGAGCAAGCAAAAGGTTTCTCACCAGTGTGTATTATTGTGTGTCTTTTGAGGGTTGCTTTTCGAGCAAATGTTACTCTACAAACAGAGCAGGCAAATGGTTTCTCACTAGAGTGTACTATTGCGTGTGTTTTTAGGTGTGATTTTCGATTAAATCTTTCCCCACAAACAGAGCAGGCAAAGGGTTTCTCACCAGTATGGATTCTACTGTGAAGTTCTAGGTGATATTTGCGAGCAAATTTCTTACCACAAATAGAGCAGATAAAGTGTTTCTCACCTGTGTGGACATGCAGATGACGTTTCAAGGAAGAGGGGAATTGAAAAGCTTTTTCACAGTGAGAACATTTCCAGCGTTTGCTGTCAGTGTTATGTGTCGGTACTTTTTCAGGCGGTTGGTCTTCTTCAGAATGAGACATTTCCTCATCTTCTGATATCGGTACTGACGGGTTGGCTACTCGCGACCCTTCAATTTTCTCATCATCCTTTTCTTTCTCCTTGATTTGTTGACTCCAGACGCCACTTAGCGGCTGCTTTTGTATTTTCTTTTCATTTTGACTTCCTTTTTCTGTGTTCAAATGGGAGTCAGTAACAAGGAACTCTGTGATATCTCCTTCATCTTTAATGGGTTCCTGCAGCTCCTCCTCTTTAACGCTGGCCAACATTGGCTGCTGAAAACCAGGAGGAAGACATTTTTCAGAGATGTCTGCAGGAAGGGAGAAACACACAGTTTTATAAAAACTAAAACTAGCTACCAAATTTAAGCCAACACATTTTACCAATAGAAATTGCCCTCCTTGCTCAAGTCTATACCATTAGAGGTTATCATCCGTGATATACAGTAATACCACTGCTCGTGGCTTGAAGGCCCCCCCCCCCTGATTTCTACAATTCATTATGTGTCCAAACCCCCAATTCCAACTCCTAATAAAGAGCGCCAAGCAGGGAGGCAAAGGGTACCAATGTTGTAAGTCTTAGGTATGACTCAGGCTAGGCTCAAACCTGCGACCCCCCAGTCTCGGGGCAGGCTCGTAGCTTGAATTGCGCATGTAGTCAATTTTCCCCATATGAATTAATTGAAAACTAATTGGGTCATTCCAGACCTCCTGAATTAGTCAAAGTGAAAGATGAAGAGCAATAAAACACATCTAAATTAAACAGTAATTAAACATAAAAAATACAGAAATAAGATAAATGTTAACGAGATAAAATATGAGTTAAGTATGAGCACTTACCATGGAGGCAGTCGCACCTTAAGAAGGTTTACATAAAATGAGGTTTACATAAATTTTTTTTAAAAATGGGCAGCACGGCGGCGCAGTGGTTAACGCATGTGCGGCACAGTTCATTCACGGGAACCTCCTGCGTGGTTTCAAATCTAGCTCCAGACTTCCTGTGCGGAGTTTGTATGTTCTCCCCGTGCTTGCGTGGGTTTTCTCCGGGCACTCCGGTTTCCTCCCACATTCCAAAAACATGCATTTCAGGTGAATTGGCCGGTCCAAGTTGTCCCTAGGTGTGAATGAGAGAGTGAGTTGTCTGTTCCCGTGTGCCCTGTGATTGGCTGGCAACCAGTTCAGGGTGTCCCCTGCCCACTGCCCGGAGATGGCTGGGATGGGCTCCAGCCCCCCGCGACCCTAATAAGGATAAGCAGTACAGCTGATGAGATGAGGGATGAGATGGAATAAAAAAACGTAGAAAAAAAAAATACAATACTTCAGCTCGTACAGAATGCTTCAGAGAGGCTTTTAACTAAGACAAGAACGTTTGATCATATTACCCCGATTTGAGCTAACCTGCATTGGCTCCCTGTTAGCTTAAGATGTGATTTTAAAGTTCTCTTGGTATTATACAAAATCATGCATGGACTTGCTCCCTCATATCATTCAGATTTAATTTCCCCCTATGTTCCGGTCCGGAGCCTTTGCTCTGAAAATGCTGGTCTACTAGTGATCCCAAGAGCCAAGAAGAGATTCGCAGGTTCGAGAGCGTTCTCCATCCGGGCCCCGGTGCTGTGGAATGCTCTTCCCCGTAAGATTCGATCTGCAACCTCAGTGGAAATGTTTAAATCTGAGCTTAAAACACACTTCTATTCTGTAGCATATGAATAACCTATATTTTATGTTGACAATATCAGGGGATGGTGTCATAATTACGATACCAAACTGTATTACAATACCAAACTGTATGTAACATCCTACATGCGGGCATTTCTTCTCTGTTCCTTTATCTTCTTGGCTTTTTTACCTCACTGTGAATATGTGAACCTGGAGTGTCATGCCCAATTTCGTTGTCACAATATGTTAACCCATTTTGTAACAATGACAATAAAGGTATATTCTATCCTATTCTATTCTAATAGTCTGTAATAATACTTTGCAATAGTCTTTGATCTCTGCAGCCCTTTGAGACTCTTTGTGATTAAGGGCTACACAAATAAACGTGACTTGACTTGACGGTCGAGAAATTTGTATTTATTTTACATAACATGAGCCTCACGTGAAGGGAACCAACATAATTTTTAGCTGAGCTTTTCTGGCAAATGTTTTACCACAAACAGAGCAAGCAAAATGTTTCTCACCAGTGTGTATACTTGTGTGCACTGTTAAAGAATGTTTGCAAGCAAATACTTGATCACAGACAGAGCAAGCAAAGGGTTTTTCACCAGTGTGTATTGATGAGTGGTTTTTAGAGTGTGCTGTCTGAGCAAATGTTTTACCACAAACAAAGCAGACAAAAGGTTTCTCACCAGTGTGTGTACCTGTGTGTGTTGTCAAAACTTGTTTGCAAGCAAATTTTTTACAACAGACAGAGCAGGCATAAGGTTTCTCATCGGTGTGGATTGTGGTGTGACGTTCTAGATAATCCTTGCGAGCAAATTTCTGACCACAAACAGAGCAGACAAAATGTCTCTCCCCAGTGTGGGTTATGGTGTGAAGTTCAAGGCGATATTTGCAAGCAAATTTCTGACTACAAACAGAGCAGACAAAGGGTTTCTCACCAGTGTGGACTGTCTGATGTATTTTCAAGGTAGATGGGTCTCGAAACACTTTTCCACAGTGAGAACATTTCCAACGATTGCCGTCATTGTCACAGTTTGGGGCTTTTATGGAACGGTGGTTCTCTTCAGAATGAGATGTTTCATCATCATCAGACAGAGGAGCCAAATAGCTGTCTGCTAGAGACCCTTCACTGTGCTCGTCTTTATTTTCTGTTTTTCTCTGTTGACTTGAGACGCCGACAAGAAGCTGCTTTTGTATTTCCTCTTGGCTTTTATTCTCATCTTCAGTGGTCAAATGGGTTTCAGTCACTGGCCACTCTGAGAAATCTTCTTCATCTTTAGCGAGTTCCTGTTGCTGCTTCTCCTCTTTGACGTCGGCCAACTTTGGCTGCTGCCAACCAGGAGCAAAATGTTTTTCATTGAGTTCTGCGGGACAAAAGACACACAGTTTTGTTAAAATGAGCGCTTGCTTCCGGATTTAACGTGATACATTTTCACGACTAGCACTTGCCCTCCTAGCTCTGGATCGACAGCGTCATTTTGTCTATACCTCTAGAGGTCATCATCCGTGATGTCCAGTGGTACCTCTTCAATCAAGCTTAATTTGTTCCAGCATCTTGCTCGTAGCTTGAATTGCTCGTGTAAGAAACAAACTTTTCCGACATGATTTAATCAAAAACTAATCGACCAGTTACCCACCTCCCAAAAGCGGCAAAGTCAACGATAAATAGCTATAAAACACATATTAACTTAACGTATAAATTCATTTTTAAAATAATTGTTCTTGAGTGCCAAAATGTAAGGAAAGTTTTTTTGGTAATTGTCTCTGGCCCCTTGCCTGCGAGAGGCAATGATGAGAGGTTTAGTAGACTAGTCTCGCTAAACCGATGGCTGGCAAGTTTTTGCAATCAGAAGGGATTTAGGTTTGTGGATAACTGGCCTGCTTTCTGGGGCCGACCTGACCTGCTGAGGAGAGACGGCCTTCACCCTAACTGGGAAGGTGCTCTCACTCTTTCTAAAAATATAGATTACTGTTTAAGCCTTCCATGACAGGATACACTAGTGCAGGCCAGGTCACAGGTGATTAGTGAACCTGTTACCATGGGTGTGGAGTCTGTAACGCTAGAGCTAACTAGCGCTATGCTAGATTCATGCAATTCACATAGTTTTTGTAGTTTAGAGTGTTCTACTGACTGCACCATACACCCTGATTTATACTATTCTATAGCATCTTCTTCTGTGCCTCTTACCTCTGTTTCTCCCTTGTTAGGTGAGGAGGGAGAAGAAATAACATTATTTTCTACCAATAGTCATCCTGCTACTCCACCGGTCAACAATATTCCTGTGGTATGGAATTCGGGCCGCATCTGCCGTCATGCAAGGCACAAGACCCGGGACCGGCAGTCGAATCCTGTGGTGGTTACCACTAAGGTGCAAAACTCGCGAAAGGTTTCAGCTCAGTCCACAGTGCTGAAGCTTGGCCTTCTTAATATTAGATCACTAGCCTCCAAAGCTTTACTTGTTAATGACCTTATTAATGAACACAATCTTAACCTTATTGGCCTTTGTGAGACCTGGTTGAAACCAAATGAGTTTGTAGTGTTAAATGAGGCTTCTCCCCCTAACTTTGTGAGTGCGCACTTGGCACGACCATGCAAAAAAGGTGGAGGTGTTGCTCTTATATCGGAAAATAGGTTGAAATTTACTTCTAATACCCCTACTAGTTTTAAAACGTTTGAAGCACTTGTTATGAGGTCCTTAATGTCAACACCAATTTATGTAGTTGTTGTGTATCGCCCACCTGGACCATACTCAAATTTTTTGGAAGAATTTTCTGATTTGTTAACAGACTTAGTTACGTATGCGGATAATGTTGTAATTATTGGTGATTTTAATGTTCACATAAACTCCCCATCAAATTCACTTGCAATTGCATTTAAGTCACTGATGGATACATTTGGTTTCAATCAAATAGTTGATGTGCCAACTCATAAAGATGGGAACACTCTAGATCTTGTCCTGACCCGTGGCGTTGTAGCCTCAAATGTTACAGTGTTACCGTATCCTAATGCCATCTCTGATCACTATTTTGTTAAATGTGAGGTGTTGTTTAATGTTTACTGTGATAAGGAAAATATAGGCTTTAGCAGTCGCAATATCCGCCCTAAAACGGTGTTAGCCTTAAAAGAATTATTACCTACGGTAACTGCAGCCTTCCCTTCGTACACTGGGTCTGTTGACTCACTTACAAACAACTTCAATACTGCTTTGGTAAATGTTCTTGATTCTGTGGCGCCCCTAAAGTATAAATTCCGACCCAAGAAGAATACACCTTGGTTTACTGAAGAAACTAGGTTACTCAAACAAAGTTGCAGAAAAATTGAACGAAAATGGCGCACTACTAAGCTGGAGGTTTTTCGACTGGCCTGGTGTGACAGTTTGCTGAAATATAAAATAGCTCTTGCCTCAGCTAAAGCTTCGTATTTCTCTAAGATTATTGTTGAACATAAGAATAATCCAAAATTTTTATTTGACACAGTGGCGAAACTTACCAGACAACAACTTAACCCAAATGGTTGCACTCATTCTGCTAATGACATTATGGAATTTTTTAATAAAAAGATTCAACTAATCAGGAATGAAATTTTAAAAGAACGCTCTGTTTCCTCCTCCTATATCAAAGATGTGGAGGTGCTAGGTATGGACTGTGTCAGCGGTTGTTTAGAAACATTCTCCAGTTTCAATGAATTGTCCCTTGATAATCTAACACAGATGGTCAGTAGGGCCAAACAAACTACGTGCCTGCTTGATCCGTTTCCAGCTTCACTGGTAAAGGATCTGTTTGAGATCTTAGGACCATCAGTTTTAAATATTATTAATATATCGCTATCCTCGGGTATTGTTCCTGTAGCCTTCAAGTCTGCCGTCATTAAACCCACGCTTAAGCGACCTAACCTTGACCCAGAAAGCCTAGGTAATTATAGGCCAGTGTCAAATCTGCCATTTCTTGCGAAATTACTTGAAAAGGTCGTTGCACAGCAGCTAAATGACTACATGTCAGAAAATAACCTTTTTGAAACTGTCCAGTCAGCATTTAGAGCAAATCATTCTACTGAGACAGCCCTTGCAAAAGTAACCAATGATCTCCTTTTAACAATAGATTCTGGTGCCTCATCAATGTTACTGCTGCTGGATCTCAGCGCTGCTTTTGATACGGTCGACCACAACATATTATTGATTCGTCTAGAACGCATTGGTATCTCAGGAACTGTACTCTCGTGGTTTAGGTCCTACCTGTCAGACAGGATGCAATGTGTTAACTATGGCAATATGACCTCTAAACAATCTAATGTCCCTTGTGGTGTTCCTCAAGGCTCTGTACTTGGCCCCCTTCTTTTTAGTATTTATATGATCCCGCTTGGTGACATTATCCGCAAGTATAATATTAGTTTCCATTGCTATGCAGATGACACTCAACTGTATGTGCCACTGGAAAAAACTGGACATTTAAGTTTTAGAAATCTGGAGGATTGCCTTACTGAGATTCAAAGATGGATGTCAAATAATTTTTTACGCCTTAACCCAGAAAAAACTGAAATGTTGATTATTGGTCCAGCTCACTGTCGTCATTTGTTTTCAAACATTACCCTGAACCTAGACAAATGTAATATCACCCATAGTGACTCGGTCAAAAATCTAGGTGTTATATTTGATCCTAATCTGTCGTTTCAGTTACATGTGAAAAATATTACTAGAATAGCTTTCTACCACCTCCGTAATATTGCGAAGATTCGTTCAATGCTGTCCCAATCAGATGCAGAGATTTTAATTCATGCGTTTATTACTTCTCGGCTTGATTACTGTAATGTATTGCTTTCTGGTCTCCCGATGTCTAGCATTAAAAGTTTGCAGCTGGTTCAGAATGCGGCAGCTAGACTTTTGACTAAGACTAAAAAGTTTGAGCATATTACACCTGTATTGGCCAACTTGCACTGGCTCCCAGTCCACTTAAGATGTGACTTTAAGGTTCTCTTATTAACATATAAATGTTTGCATGGGCTTGCACCCTCTTATCTCTCTGATTTGATTTCCCCCTATGTTCCTGCACGGAGTCTGCGCTCGGAAAATGCCGGTCTACTTGTGATTCCGAGAGCCAAGAAGTCTGCGGGCTCGAGAGCGTTCTCCATCCGGGCCCCGGTGCTGTGGAATGCCCTGCCTCTGGAGATAAGATCTGCAACCTCAACGGAAGTTTTTAAATTGAGGCTTAAGACACACTTCTATTCCAAAGCATATGATTGATGCCCACCTCGTATTCTGTTTTGTCCTGTCTTTTTCTGAGGCCTGCCTGGCTGATACGAAGGAGAAGGATGATTTGGGATGGGTCAGCGGACCGGGGTCTGACCTGCAGCATGTCAACCCCTGCATTTACCAGCTGGCGTCGTCGTTGATGTCATGCTCTTTCCGGACATTTTCAACATCTTACCTAGTGTTTACTATTCTGTGTACAGTAATGCTAATTGTAATTCACCCTGTTCAATCCTGGAAGGGGGATTACCACATGTGAGGTCCTTTCTCAAGGTTTCTCTTTTCTCCTCACACTGAGGTTTTTGAGTTTTTCCTTGCCCGCATGCTGGTTTGCTAGTTTAAGATCAGGTAATTGTGTAATTTTGTAACTGTAATCCTGTGCAGTCCTTTGAGACATTTTTGTGATTAAGGGCTATATAAATAAATTTGACTTGACTTGATTTGGTGTTATTTAAAAAAAACTATAACATAAAAAGCCTTTGGCACTGCTCGTCAGTAAGAATCAAGCCTATGGAAATAGTTCCAGTATGAAAAATAACCAATAAATGGCAGGAGTGGCTTTGATCAGATCTTTGTCCACACATTGAGGAATTACTACTTCCTCGTGTTGCTTCCTCCGTCCAGCGATTGAGAGAGTGTGGGCGGCCCTCGAGTGACCGAAATCGTGTGATCACTCCACCGGAAATATTGGGCGCTAAAACGTTCTAGCAAAGTTCACTATGTAAGTTTACTAAGCAATCGCAACACACAAAAGTTTACGTGAAGTGCAAAATGACCTGTGTTAATTTAACACTTTAAAATAATGACTATGTTCACTGAAATAATCTTAAAATTTTACCCTTTAAGTAAAACACAAGGCCCACAGGCCAAATGTGGCCCGCCGCATTATTTTAAAATCTCTTACCAGTCTAAAGATAGCAAAGGTCAAAGGAGCACTTAAACAAAAAACTACATTTCCCACAATGCCAATCGCCGATGGTCCCCAAAAATGTCTAGGAAGTAGGGGTGGGACTATACGCCTTGGTCACGATTCGATCGTATCAAAATACTAAGTTGCCGATTTCTCCATTCTAAATAATTGAGATTTTACAAGTATTGCGATTCAATATAACTGATGATTTAAAAAATGGATTTATAAAAAAGAAGTAACATCTTCCGGGACAACACACCATGGGTGATGTTCAAACAATGATCATCAGTCTACCTTTTAATGCTAATTGTGATTCACCCAGGTCAATCCTGGAAGGGGGATTACCACATGTAAGGTCCTTTCTCAAGGTTTCTCTTTTTTCCTCACACTGAGTTTTTTGAGTTGTTCCTTGCCCGCATGCTGGTTTAAGATCAGGTAATTGTGCAATTTTGTAATTGTAATCCTGTGCAGGCCTTTGAGACATTTTAGTGATTAAGTACTATATAAATAAATGTGACTTGACTTGACAGTCTGTGTCAGTCAGTCTGGAAGCTGACAACTCATTTCAACTGAGATAATGTAAAATGTGGAACAGGTTTGCAGCCACAAAATGTCATGAACTAAAATTTCAACCTAACATAACGTGCTTCTCCAAATGAAATTGAGCTTCTAAAAAAACAGCACAAGTGAACCTAAAACTAAGATCTTTCAAATTCAACATATTTTCTTTAAAACCCTGTTCTGCAGCTAACAAAACTGCCTCTGAAAGAAAGTGATTGAACTGTGAGCTTTGAAATTAAAGTGCTTAAAATTCAAGTTTTCCAGAACCTGGAATTGCAACAACAAACAAAACCTTACAGCACTATTTGATACAAGCAGGTAACAAATAGGCTGACTTAATTTTGGCTGCTTCTGTTAATTGAGCTGTTGCTTAGGAGTATCATAGTTCTCATGCAAACACAAGAGCTCATCAACATGGTCTGCTCTTAGGGAGCTCCGCTGAGACTTCGTTCTCCTTGCACGCTTTTGTCCTCCATTTCCCACTTCTGTTTGCGCACTGGATATGACTTCACCAAAATCCCTTCCCAGGAGAAACATTGTTTTTTTTAAACCGCATCAATTTTTCTTATTCCACTTTCATTTCAAAAGAAACAGTTCGCCTCTTCTTTACACTTTACACCAACCATATTGAATAGATGCAGGAGATATTAAACATAAAAACGTCAAAATTTCAAGAGATACAGTACACGTCGTATGTTTACACACGAACTAGGAAGTAGAAGCTGGATTTCTTCTTCGGGTGGATGCTGGGTGACCTCTCACAGCGCCACGCGGCAGAAAGAACCACTACAGTAATGTCCTCTACTCGGAAAAAGGTGCACACAATACACAATTTAACTTACAGCAGTGTTAGGAAATCTTTCAACATCCCAGAAAAAAATGTTCGTATCTATCGTTTTTTGTAAGTCGAATGGTCGTAAGTAGGGGAGCATCTGTACATGTATAAGTTACACCAGGGCATTTGACGACAGCCATTACAAGAATGTGGCCCTCAGTGAAAATGAGTTTGACACCCCTGCTATAGGTGTTAATTTAACACTTTTTATTTTAGGGTACTAAGTAATCACCTCAGCGAACATTCGGTCCTTATCTACAGAGTGTAAAATTACAGTGGTAATTCAACTGTGTGTATAGCATGAGGGTCTCCTGGAGATGTGTTTATCGATTGTTGGGTCGAGATCCAAAATTGGGCCGCGGTCCTTATCTACAGAGTGTTAAATTAACAGTGGTTATTCAACTGTGTGCATAGCATGAGGGTCTCGCGGAGATGTGTTTATCGATTGTTGGGTCGAGATCCAAAATTGGGCCGCGGACCTGTTTTCAGCGGGCCTTTTTCAATGGCAAAATAATGCTTGGAACCAAAAAACCCAGAGGGTCAATTACACACATTTAGCAGTAGATGACAACAATGTTCTACTCGACCTCTTCCTTATGTTCAGTCAATGGGTGCAATAATCAATTAATGGAAAAATTATTTTTTCAATTGATCAATGAATCGGATATAAAAAACAACACTTTCAATCTCGGACTTTATTCTGATATAAAGATTTTGGACGGACAGGAAATTAAAACACAAAACAGAATATTGTATCATATAAAACAATTTAAAAAAATCAAAGTCCTTGTAGAATAGCCTAACAAAATAAGAATACACATTCAAAAATGTAACATAATTTTTATAAATCTGCAAAAAAAAGGCAACATCAGAGGAGAATACAAATACTTTGTTTGTTGAATGTCTTCCTATTGTACACTGAATGTTCTTATACAGCACTGTGAGTTGAATTTCATTGTCCGAAAAGTGATACATAAATTTGGATATACATCAAGATCAGTGTTTCTCAACTGGCGAGTCGGGACACTAAAGTGGGTCGCGGACCTGATTTTAATGGGTCACAGGCCTTGACAAAATTCTGCTAAGAAAAAATAACTGAGTGTTATTTAAGCTACTTTAGAGGAGATAATTTGCTGCAAACGTGAATTGACACCTGCCGTTTCTAAGCGCAGAAAAAGACGAATGAATTTTGTTAAAACATGTTAAACATAGCCACATGCAGATTCAGCAGAAAATAGAATAGAATAGAAGAATATACCTTTATTGTCATTGTTACAAAATGGGTTAACATATTGTGACAACGAAATTGGGCATGACACTCCAGTTTTACACATTCACAGTGAGGTATGAGCCAAGAAGATAAAGGAACAGAGAAGATAAGGTTATAAAACAAAGGGGATAAGACTATAGTTATAATTTACATGGTATTTACACAAGAAATGTCGGCATGTGGGATGTTACATACAGTGTTATCGTGATACCGTTGGTATCGTAAGGGTTGTGCAATATTGCATTTGGTGCAAAGTCATCATAGTGCAAAAAAATAGTCAGCATATGCATTGGTGCAAACATAGACATCATAGTGCAGAAAAAAGAAATGGTCAGGCATTGTGCAAGATGAGCAGTAAACGTAGTGCAGTCGACATGTGCAAGAACATAGACATGAGTACCATTATATTCGTATGAGATAGTGTGGTCATGAGTTTTCATTTTTTTTTGTGCGGTGTCTGTTTTGAGCAGTGAACAAACATAGTGCAGTCAGCATGTACGTGAGTACCATTTTACATTCGTGTGAGGTAGTTATTTGCAAGAGTTTTCAGTTTTTTGTGCGGTGTCTGTTTAGGGTGGTAATGGCTGTGGGGAAGAAACTGTCTCTGAGTCTGTTTGTTTTTGTTTTGTGTGACCTGTAGCGCTTGTCGGAAGGCAGCAGGTCGAAGAGGTGGTGGCCGGGGTGAGAAAAGTCCTTGATGATGTTTTCTGCCCTGCTGAGCGAGAGCAGGCAATGTCCTCCAGACTGGGCAGAGAGCAACCGACGATTTTCTGGGCTGTTTTGATGCTCCTCTGGAGCTTTTTCCTGTCTGCTGCTGTGCACCCATTATACCACACCGTAATGCAGTATGTTAGAATGCTCTCCACTGTGGCTTTGTAAAAGTACACCTGCAGCTGCTGTTTTAGATTATTTTTCCTGAGCAATCTCAGGAAGTGCAGTCGCTGCTGGGCCTTCCCTACCACCGCTCTGGTGTTTGCAGACCAGGAGAGGTCGTCGGAGATGTGCACACACAGAAATTCGAAAGAGAGGACTCTCTCTACACAGTCTCCTTTTATGGAGAGTGGTGCTGGATTCCTGCCATTCCTTTTGAAATCCAGAATCAGTTCTTTTGTTTTTGTGGTGTTCAGTATGAGGTGGTTTTCCGAACACCACGTTGAAAGTGACTCCTCCTCATCCCTGTATGCCGCCTCGTCCCCTTCAGAGATGAGGCCGATCAAGGTGGTATCGTCAGCGAACTTAATTATAGTGTTTGTGGGGTGGGTCGGTGAGCAGTCGGAGCTGTAGAGGGTGAAAAGCAGGGGGCTCAGTGCACAACCTTGGGGGGAGCCAGTGCTCAGTGTTAGGGTGGGAGAGACGTGGGTACCGAGTTTCACCGACAGTGGGCGGTTGGGGAGGAAGTCCATTATCCAGTGGCAGATGGAAGGAGAGAGTCCTAGGTGTGCAAGTTTCTCCACCAGGATCTCCGGGATAATGGTGTTGAAGGCTGAGCTGAAGTCCAGAAAGAGTTTTTGAGGCAAGGTGGGACGGTCGCCTGTGACAGGGACCGGTTGAAGATGGTGGTGAAGACCCCAGCCAGCGGATCAGAACAGTCCCTGAGTACCCTCCCTGGCACTCCATCCGGGCCAGTTGCCTTCCTGGGGTTTATGGTTTTCAGCGCACGCCTGACTTTGTGCTCCTGAAATGTGAGGGAGTTGCTGCTGGTTGTTGGTGGGTGTGATGTGGCTGTTTGTGGCCTTCCAGCTTCAAAGCGAGCGAATAACTGATTAAGGTCCGCAGCTAGTGAAGCCTCAGCCTCAACTGTTGCCAGGTTGTGGCCTCTGAAGTTGGTGATGTGTTGAAGGCCCTGCCACATCCTCCTCGGGTCATTTCCAGGGAAGAGGTGCTCGATCCTCCTTGTGTAAGCTGCTTTTGCTTTCTTGATGCCTCTCTTCAGGTCAGCCCTGGCCACCCCGTAAAGAGCCTTGTCTCAGACTTGAAGGCGGTGTTGCGGTGTTTGAGGAGGGTGCGCACAACATTCATTTGGACAGGTAACTTAAAATTAGTTTTACCTGGTTATATCAGTATCAGAAATTATTTTCCCCCCATTTTATTAACACTCCACTTATTGAAACATGAATATTTTGTTTGTTTGTTTGTTTGTACATGATTCAAATTGAATCTTTTCTTCCGGCGCCGTCACGAATGGCAGCCACTCCAGCAGCTCCCGTGTTATTTTCGATTGTTCTCGATTGTTCTCAGCTCAGGGATGCTGCTGGAAATGTGAATTTCCCTTCGGGGATGAACAAAGTATCTATCTATCTATCTATCTATCTATCTACCTCGCTGGACATCCAGGGTTTTTGATTTGGGTAGTTTTTGGTATTTTTATTTACTGTGACTTCATCCGTGCAGTACCGGATGTAGGATAAAACAGTGTCAGTGAATTTCTGAAAGTCATGGTGTTCAAATACCTCCCAGAAAGTTTGATCAAAACAGTCCTGCAGCTTAGAGAGGGCTCCCTCAGGCCACGTTTGTATTGTCCTTGTTACAGGTTTTGTTTTCCTTCGGATGGGGGTGTATGAGGGGGTAAGGGATAGGCATAGGTGATCGGAATTTACTAGGTGGGGGAGGGGGGAAGCTTTGTATGCGTTTTTGATGTTGCTGTAAACGTGGTCCAAAGTTTTTTCACCCCTTGTTGCACAGTTCACATGTTGAAAGAATTTTGGAAGAACAGTCCTTAAACATGCCTTATTAAAGTCGCCAGCGATAATGAAAGCTCCGTCGGGGTGTGCAAGCTGTTGTTTGTTGATGGCAGCGAGCAGGAGGTTTAGCGCTGTGCTAGCGTTAGCATCCGGAGGAATGTAAACAGCTATCACAATGAGCACAGTTAGCTCTCGCGGTATATAAAATGGTCTACACGATACCGCCAGAAACTCTATATCGGGCGAGCAGTGTGTATCAATAATTCTGCTGTTATTGCACCACGCATTATGTACATAAATGCATAGTCCCCCACCTCTTTTTTTGCTGGAGTCTTCGTTGCGGTCGTATCGGTGTAGCGTGCGTCCTGTTAGCTGGACTGCAGCGTCGGGGATCCGCGGGTCAAGCCATGACTCCGTGATCACAAGAATCTTGCTATTCCGTACGAAGCTGTTGGTAGCTATCCGCAGCTCAAGCTCACTGATTTTGTCTGGCGTTGGTCAGGAAGATACTCGGAAGCGCTTGTCGGTGTGGTCGCCTTTTCAGCTTCTCCGCTAAGCCTCCCAGAGAGCCTCGTTTTTGTTTACGTTCCCTCCGCCGTCTCCGCCGCTTGTTGGGCGGGCAGATCACCCAGGGAGATCCCGCTGGTCTTCGTATGTCCTTTGGGATGGTGTTGTTGGTGTTGTAATCGTGAAATGAGTCAAAATCTAATCTTAGACCCAGGTTAATAAGTTCCTGGCGACTTAAGGTGATAGTTGCCGAGCAGGTATTTATCAAAGAAAAGATGAGAGATAAAAGAACACTTAAAGTAAAAAGATTTACTGGAGAGACACGTGAAGCCGCTGCGTATAGACGCGCCGCCATCTTGTTTACCTATATGACCTATATATAAGCTGTGGATTTTATTATCTCAAAAACAGAGACAAAAAAGTGAAGCGCTATGGATTTCATTCAAATGTAGCTAATTGGAGAATTACTTGAATTCGTTTTGGCTTTGTTAGTCATTTTTTATGCAAATACTGTACAGTACTGAATAGTTGACTATCACAGCTTTAAAACACATAATTCTTTCATTCAATAAATTTGATTAGTAGAATTTTTTTGGCAGGGATTTTGACCGAGGCTTGCAATTAGAGTAAGCTGGTGGGTCCTTAAGCCAGACCAGTGATAACATTGTGCATCAAAATACAGTCTTAGAGCGCCGACCTCTGTCGAACCAATGTGCACAACAAGGAGGAAATTTGGTGCACTCTCTTATTTGCATTGCATTACGGGCTAAGTGCTGCATAAATCGAGGGAAAGAGCGTAGCAATGAACAATTTTGTAAAAAAATGCTTTTAATAATAGTAATTGTATAAATTTGTTGTTGCAGCCTTAGATCACATCTCATTTATTGTGATTTTGTTGGTTTTATTTCCTTCTTATACCTATAATAAATCCCAAGGAAGGTGAGTTTTAAGGGGAAGGAAAAGTAGAAAAGAGTGACAACAACGATTGAGTCGAAGAAAGAAACTATTGCGAAATTTTTAAAAAATGGTGTACAGGTAGAGGTAAGAGTTTGGGCCCAGGCCCCAACTGAAATTCGGTGCTAATGCTTGGTTGTTATCGGAGAAATCCAAAATAACCTTTCCCCCTTACAAATAGAATGTGAATTTTTGGGTTTCCATCTGGCTCGGTCCCTCAAATAGGGAAGGATTTTTTAGGCCCCACTTCTATGTAAGAGTGTCTGCCATTGCTGCAATAAAGTAGAGTAAATGGTTTTAAAATGTTATACTTTTAGTTTTATATCGGTACATTAATCATTATTAACTAATGATTAATATTTTGAACTTCTTTCAGTATGTTGCTATATCATAAAGCAGTTTTGGGGGGTGGTTTGTATGCTATGTAGGATTATATGCGTTTTGGTTTTGATTGTCATTTAGTTTGTTGAAAACTAAACAAAAACCTAAAATTGCCTTTATCGACACAATCCTTTAATTTGATATATTTGAGAAGTGGATGTATTTTTATTTTTGGAATTGGGCTGTCATTCGAGTGGAATGGTGGGTCTAAAAGTCAAACCCGTTGAGAACCACTGAGCTAGAGGGACCTGATGGGATTTTCTGCAATCTCAGTTACAGGTAACCTCTAAAGCAAAAAAAACTTCTAAAGGCTATGCAAAAAAATAAAATGAACAAATTGTGAAGTTTGGTCACTTTGAGTCTCCGTAGATAACATTATTACTTTGAAGCAGTCGTTTTTAGTTGTACTTCAGTAACTACACAATGAAGCAAAATCTAGTGAATTATTACACAGTATTCCTTTAAGAACTACTGTTACTTTTGGCCGCTTTCTGCTAATTGGGGTATTGCTTAGGAGTTTGTAGATGAGCCCGCATAACCAAAAATACAGGAAAACAGTTGTTAAATATCAATAATCAAAAAACACAAACCTGTTGTCTTCAACTCATCTGGATGGAATGTTACCAAAGAATGTGGCTGTTGACGTTGTTTATCTGTTTCCTCTTTCACGCCGCAAAGATCCACGTCATACTTGAATTCTTTTGTGCACATTTTCACGCGATATTCAAACTTACAGTTGATATCTAATGAGTGTACCAAACACGTTTCTTTTGTCAGCGCCGCTCAGTTAAATAAATAAACGTAATAAAAGGCAAATTACGCCGAGCGGACATTTAACAGTTAAATGGAGAATCAGTAGGAAAATGGAGGAACTGGAGCAGAAAAAAGTGGCTATGACATCGTCGTTGATTGGCCAATATTATTTCCGATAATCCAATCACAGAAAAGATTACTTATCACTGAGCAAGAATCCACTTCTAGTTAGTGGTGCCATCCAGTGGAAAATTTGTAAATCGGGCATAGTGAAAGTCAGGGAAACTTGAGGACATATTTTCCCCTTCTGATCTCATTTTAGCTCAAAGGACAGACAAGTTGATTGGAAAAAAAGAAAAAGAGGGAGACTAGGAGATAGGGAGAGAGAAAGCCCAAGACACGGAGATGGGAAAGGAATGGAGAAAGAAAAGAAAGAAAGTAAGAAAAATCGAGAGGTAGAAAAAAGAGGGAGATAGATAATAAAATCCTAAAACGTCACTCAAAGGCCTAGTAAAAAAGCAAGAGGAAAACAATAGTGCTATTTTGTCACTAATCTCCATAGTTAGTATACTTCATTGTTCTTTTAAGGTTTTGTTTTCGGTTGCATGACACAATACAGCGACAAATAGTCAAATAATACAAAAAGTCCCTTTAAATCAAGCAAAATATATTCAAGTCCTTTTCATAGAATTAAATGCAACTGAATTTGCTGTTTAAACATTCTATAACACATAAAAAAGCGAAATCTTTTCTCCCTTCCCAATATTCTAGACAGAATTACACAAAGATTGTAATGTAAAAGTATGGCAAGAAGGCACAATAGATAAACCATATGAAAGAAGGGACTTTGGGGAGGTTCATCCGCAATTATAGGATAAGATAAGACAGTATTGAGATGTTAGTGCGTGGCATGCAAAAAGTTTGAAGCTTTGCTTCCGTCAGCCAGTAAACACCCTTTCCAGTGCGGAGGCACCAAAAATTAGTATAATAACATAAAAATATTAATTTTCTCAAAACAGCTACCAAAAATATTTGACAGTTAACCGTTGTAGAGCAAAACCTGGTACCTAAAGTATTTGTCTTCCTTTATGTTATTTTATTTTTTTGCCAGCATATCATGGAGAAAAAGCATTTTGAAGAGCTGATCTTTATTCAGAAGAACATTTAGGTACACATTTAAATGTCTTCACATAGCAAGAATATTCAAAATTAATTTTATTGTGTGATTCACAATCCGATTTTTACTTACGAACATTCAATCGACAAAAACAAACATTTCTTTGTAATTTAGCATGTAATATCTTATGATCTGTACATAAACAAAGTGAAGAGGTTTATGTCATTGTAGTCATCTTCAAAATTACAGTGGAAAAGCAAGTGCCTTATTTACAAAAAGCATCTAAATTAGAAAGAACATGTATAAAATACGCATTCACATAATGACATGCCAGATTGTCGTCCATTACTGTGACAATGTGAATAGATGAAGTTGTTTCCAGTGGTAGATTAAATGTACGTACAGTAAATGCAAAATCAAATCAGGTTATATTTGAAAGATACCTGATACTCTTAGCAACATATATGTGACTCTCAGCTCAAGCAGTATTTTGCAGGAGAAAACTTTCTCACCACTGTTCCTTGGTAGAAATCCTTTTTTAACACAAACCAAGCAAGTTTTTCTCACCAGTGTGTATTGTTGTGTGATCTTTTAGCTGAGCTTTCCTGGCAAAAGTTTTTCCACAAACAGAGCAAGCAAAAGGTTTCTTACCAGTATGTATGGTTGTGTGAACTATCAAAGAATGTTTGCGAGCAAATACTTGATCACAAACAGAGCAGGCAAAGGGTTTCTCACCAGTGTGTATGGTTGTGTGATTTCTAAGGTGTGCGTTCTGAGCAAATTTCTTACCGCAAACAGAGCAAACAAAAGGCTTCTCACCAGTGTGTGTACTTGTGTGTGTTAACAAAACTTCTTTGCGAGCAAAACTTTTACCACAAAAGGAGCACACATAAGGTTTCTCACCAGTGTGTATACTTGTGTGTACTGTTAAAGAATGTTTGCGAGCAAATACTTGATCACAAAAAGAGCAAGCGAAGGGTTTTTCACCAGTGTGTATTGTTGTGTGATTTTTAAGGTGTGATGTCTGAGCAAATTGTTTACCACAAACAGAACAAACAAAAGGTTTCTCACCAGTGTGTGTACTTGAGTGTGTTATCAAAACATGTTTGCCAGCAAATTTTTTACCACAAATAGAGCAGGCATAAGGTTTCTCACCTGTGTGGATTGCGGTGTGACGTTCTAGATAATCCTTGCGAGCAAATTTCTGACCACAAACAGAGCAGGCAAAAGGTTTCTCCCCAGTGTGGATTATGATGTGGAGTTTTAGGCGGTACTTGCAAGCAAATTTCTGATTACAAAAGGAGCAGGCAAAGGGTTTCTCACCAGTGTGAACTGTCTGATGGATTTTCAAGGAAGACGGGTCTCGAAATGCTTTTCCGCAGTGGGAACATTTCCAGCGTTTGCTGTCATTGTCATGTGTTAGGGCTTTTTCAGACTGTTGGTCGTCTTCAGAATGAGATGTTTCGTCATCATCTGACAGGGGAGCCAAATAGCTATCTGCTAGCGACCCTTCACTGTGCTCGTCTTCATTTTCCGTTTTTCTTTGTTGACTCGAGACGCGGCTAAGAGGCTGCTTGTGTATTTCCTCTTGATTTTGACTTTCATCTTCAGTGGTCAAATGGATTTCAGACAGTGCCCACTCTGTGAAATCTCCTTCATCTTTAACAAGTTCCTTTTGCTGCTTCTCCTCTTTGACCTCGGCCAACTTTGGCTGCTGCCAACTAGGAGCAAGATGGTTTTCTGCGGGACAAAAGACACACACAGTTTTGTAAAAAGGAGAGCTTGCTTCAGGATTAAACGTGATGAATTTTCACCAAGAGATCGACAGTGTGATTTTTTCTCAATGCCATTAGTGGTCACCATATATATATATATATATATATATATATATATATATACACACATACATACATACACACCCACAAGTTTAATTCGTTCCAGGATCGTGCTTGAAATGTAAATTGATATGACACTCAGCTAGACCCCAGAAGAAGAAACGTGAACGTTTAACTAACTCAGAATAACTTCCCAGATTGGTGAAGTACAATGAAATAAATTAAAAATGTGCGCAAACAAACTCACAAAATGACATACGCAAACCTCACATCGAACCAAACTACTGCTAGATATAGTTGGCTAGATAAACACTACCAAAACTTACAGCATTTCCTTGTCAATTCCTTCACACATTGGACAGAAATATCGTGCACTTGTCATGTGAGCCCATGTGTGATATTGATGATGGCCGGGACAAAACAGTGACAAAGGAGCATAATTTTTTCAGTACGTTTTTAACATAAACTTGATCATAAAATGTATCACTTCTTAGTGAATCCACATCCTTTTCTAGCATTTTACACACAGTGACTTATTTGTCAAACAAAATCAGTTGTCCTAAGGACAACACAGTGCTCGTAGCTTGAATTGATCGTATAACGAAAGAAAATTTCCACATGAAATAATCAAAAACTAATTGGCTTGTTTGTTCCCCATCTCCCAAAAGCAGCAAAGTGAACAATAAATAGCTACAAATTACATAAGTAACATATAAATACGTTTTCAGAATCATTGTTCCCGTGTGCTGTTGGCATAGACATTCCATGTCCCGCTGCATGTTCAACTCTCGGGCACAGGCAAGGTATTTGGACAAGAGAATAACCTGAAAAGAGCATTTAATTTGAGCACTATTATTACAAAGTTACATAACAAAATAAAACAGAGCATACTCTGGACCAGTGATTAGCGATACAGTCATTACTCCAAAAGGCATTAAAAAAAGTCTCTTCCCTGTCTTATAGGAAAGTGCAGTCAATTTTACAAAATGGAAAATTATACTTACTGGGATGGGATTTTCCTGAGAAAGTTTGGAAGTAACATATTTACAAACAGACATTTGTGAAGACTGAACTCAGGTGGATGTTCAAAGTTGTATGATAAGAGTATGGCAGATTCAAGGGTACTTGGGAACATTACTGGGAAAGTCCTGACGGAAAGTAAATACTCCATTCAAATATTTGGTGAACCATAGGGTGCATTTGTTAAAACTAAATGATTACTGTTATTATCAAATGAATAAAGTGATGAATAAATAACACTAGTATTCCAGCTGGAAAACTTAAACGTGATGTGATAGTGACAACATACCTAGTGACATATTTTATTAATATAACATGGCCAAAACGTATTTTATTTTGCTATACTTAAAAAAAAAAAATATTAAAATATTTGGTCAATTTGAGTCTCTGCAGAGACCCTCTGTAGATTGTATTATTATTTTGTTTTGTAGCACTCGTTTGGTTGTTCAGTACTACAAAACGTAGTAAAATCTAGGGGTCAATTATTACACATTTTAACTTTAAGAACTAGTGCTCAGTTTCTAGATGAGCTCGCGTGACCAAGAATACAGGGAAATAGTTGTGAAATATTAATATCAATCAAAGTAATCGGACCTGCACTGTTCAACACATCTCGACGGTGTCGAGGCACTTTGTCCAAAGAATCTGGTTGTTCGCGTTGTCGTTCCGTCTCCTCTTTCACACGACAAAGATCCACGTCGTGCTTGAATTCTTTTCTTGTGCACATTTTCACGCAATCTTCAAACTTACAGTTGATAACTAAAGAGTGTACCAAAAAAGTTTATTTAGTCAGCGACGCCCAGTTAAAGACATAAACGTAATAAAAGGCAAATCACCCCGAGCAGAGATGTAAGCGGGATAATGGAGAATTAGCAGGAACATGGAGGAGTTGGAGCAGAAACGTTGGTAATAAGGTCGTCGTCGATTGGTCAATATTCTTCCCGGTAATCCAATCACAAAAAAGATTACTTGACACTGGGCAAGATTCCACTTCTAGTAAGTGGGGCCTCCGGTGGAAATTTCGTAAAATGCCACAGTGAAAGAAAAGGACTGTCGGGGAAACAGGGGGATTAAAGCGGGAGATAGAGAAAGTGAAAAGCATACCTGTCAACCTCCACGGCTCTATGCCCGTAAAAACTGTCGTATTTTCCCGTATAAAATACAAAATTATCGTACACTATTTTTTTTTTCGGAATGATGGATAATGGGAAATCCAGGCCGCAGACGCATGCGATTGACAAATGTGTGTTTTCCCGTACAGATTTCCATGTACGTCGTACTCGTCTTAGAATGCATAAAAACGTACTATATACGGCAAAACCGTACAGGTTGACAGGTATGAAAAAGGTAAAAAAAGAGAGAGAGAAAGAGGAGAGGAAGAAAGATAATACAGAAAACGAGAGAAAGAGTGTAAATGAGAAAGAGAATGATAAAAAGAGGTATTTTGACCATGGATTTTTTTTTTTATTCTATTTTATTTTTTCACTTCCAACCACTCAAAATGTTCAGAGGGCCTTAGCTACGGATACATTTATGCTTTTTGGATGCCCTTTTGTGTACCGTAACAGGCTGTTACAATGCCGGAGTGGCTAATCTGGAAGAACGGGAGATTTCCCGAAGGGCCGTCTCTAATCAAGGTTGAGTTTGGGCTGGGCTTTCTGAAGCTGTAGATGAACACAGCAGAACAGAAAATAAACAAAGAATAATATAAGACAGGTACGGAAAGGTGGTAGTTAGAGCCGAAAAAGACAAATACATAGAAATGCGTTAAAAGAAGGACTGTTATCATTCAACAGAAGAAAAATAAAATAACGGCAAAACAGAGATAAATGAAGAAACAATATAAAAGGGACAAAAATAAGTAAAAGCCAAGAAGAAAGTACAGCCCTCAGACTTCTTGTGATTAAGGGCTATCCAATTAAACATGACTTAGCTAAAGGCATTTAAACAAATGCAAGGAAAATGAGAAAAAGGAAGGATTTGCAGGACATAATAAAAAGGGGGGAAACATGCTAGAAAAAAGAAGAAAAAAAGTCTTAACTCCAGCCATGTTTATGTGTATAGCCCTTAATCACAAGGAGTCTCAAAAGGCTGTACAGACCACAGATTATTGCAAACTGCAGTCTATTATTACGCCATCCCCATCTAAAACTTACATGAGGGCAAGAAAAAACTGAGAAATCCTCAACATTAGGAAAATGAAGAAACCTTGACAAGGGTCCGCACATGAGGTAATCCACCTTCCAGGATGACCAAGCTGCAATGGATGTTGCAATAACAAAGGGGGGGGGGGATTTTTTAAGGGTTATTGTTCTATCTTCTTTATTCATTATCCATTATCTGTTATCGGTCAGTTCATAATACGCTACAAAGCCTAGGAGCCGGGACTCTCAGCCAAAAGGCCAAGCTAAGGTCCTAGCCTTAAAGCCTTGCTGCGATCATTGCGAATGCACCGTGCCCGGAGGTACTGCAATACCGGGTCGATGTGTGGAGTGGACAGAGCAAGCTCTTATTCCATCTCCGGATTGCAAAAATCAACTACAAACCAAGTTCACACAGATATTGTCAACAGGAAATATTGGTCATTCATAAGCTAGAGAATAGAAGTTTGTTTTAAGCCTAGGTTTAAACAGTTTCACTGAGGTTGCAGATCAAATTTCAGAGGGCAGAGCATTCCACAACGCCGTGGGCCGAATAGAGAACGTTTTTGAACCTTTGGTTTTCTTCAATCCATTTTTCCAACCGGTCTAGTAAGATATGTGTCAGAGGCAGCACTAAGGTCTAGCAGCAGTAAGAGTGATGAAGCGCCAGAGTCCATTGTGAGTAGATCATTAGTTACCTTAATCAGGGCTGTCTCAGTAGAGTGATTAGCCCTAAATCCTGATTGCATGCATTCATAAAGATTATTCTCAGATATAAAATCATTCAGCTGCTGTGCCACAACTTTTTCAAGTACTTTAGAAAGAAACGGTAGGTTTGACACAGGTCTGCAATTATATAAGCTTTCTGGATCAAGGTTGTGTCGTTTAAGTGTAGGCTTAATAACAGTGGACTTAAAAGCCACTGGAACAACACCTGAGGAGAGTGATATGTTTATAATATTTAGAACTGAAGGTCCAAGGACCCCAAAAAGACCTTTAATCAGCAGACCCAGAAGCAGGTCAAACAGGCAAGTGGTCGGTTTGGGCGTACTCACCACCTGTGTAAGATTATCATGTGACAGATCACTAAATCGCAAAAAAATCCCTGGGCAGCCACGATGTCGGGCATCTATAATTTTCAGACCTTTGACATGTGGCGTATTTACATGGTCTTTAGATATCTCTTCCCCTATGAGTTGAATCTTATTAAAGAAGACCATTAAGACATGGGCTGAATGGGTAGAACTATCTAAATAATCTGTTGCCTCGTTCGCGATGCTACAGTGTCAGAGGATTTTGGGGTTATTCTTTTGTGCCAGATCCCCTTCGAACAATAGGCTAATTTTGCAGAGGAAAGGGCTGATTTGTACTTTAACAAGCTGCCACACCAGGTTTGACGGAAAACCTCAAGCTTGGTAGCGCGCCGTATTTTCATTCAGATTTCCTGCAATCTTGTTAAAAGGATCTACTTTTATCAGTACACCAAGACGTGCATTTTTGGGTCGTGATTTATGCCTTAGGGGCGCCACGTAATCCAGGACACTAGCCAGAGTAGCATTAAAATAATTCATGAGTGAGTCAATAGAGCCTTTATATAAAGGAAATTACACAACTACCCCTGAAAGAAGATCAGAGAGCTCAAAAACGGCACCAGTAAAAATATTACGGACGCTAAATCCTTTAGTTTCTTTAATACTACATTTAGCGAGATCCTCAAATGTAACTAAATAATGATCAAAAATAACATTAGCACACGCAAACACCATCACATTTGAGGTTGAAACTCCTCGAGTCTGAACCAAGTCGAGTGTGTTTCCATCTTTATGAGTTGTCACATAGATCAGTTGATTAAAACCAAGTGTGTCAATTAGAGACTGAAACGCAACAGTAAGCGATCTGAGTGGGGAATTAATGTCCCCCGTAATTATTATTTTGTCCGCAGAGGTTACTAGGTCAGACAACAGTTCAGAGAATTCATCTAAGAAAACAGAATATGGTCCTGGGGCGCAATAGTTACTACAAACATTGACTGAAAGAGGACTACATGACAAGAGCCTCACAGGCCTTATAATTATTAAAGTCAAGGGCAATAAATGAACAAACAAAAGTAAAAAAAAAAAGAAAAAAGAAAAATCGCAATATAACCTCGCCTTCCATGTAATTTTGCCTGGCATATAAATTCCTGTTGAACCTTTTCTGTACACATGGGTTGCATGTGAGCAGAGCTTCTCTGCTTTAAAATGTGTGAAAACAAGGCTATGAAGTTCACCGTCTTTATGCTGATGTACACTTAAAAGGAAATTTTCATATCTATGGACAATGACATTGTTATCAACAAAGTTGCACAGACCAATGCTTTGCTTAGGAGGATTTTTATGTTTTAAATAGCCTACTTCAAATGTGTGTAGTGTAACTACTTTATAAGAGCCCTAAGGGATTTATTGTAAAGCCTTACAATCTCATCTCATTAGCCGTACCGCTTATCCTCGTTAGGGTCACGGGGGGGGGGCTGGAGCCCATCCCAGCCATCTCCGGGCAGTGGGCAGGGGACACCCTGAACCGGTTGCCAGCCAATCCCAGGGCACACAGGGACAGACAACTCGCTCGCTCATTCACACCTAGGGACAATTTGGACCGGCCAATTCACCTGAAATGCATGTCTTTGGAATGTGGGAGGAAACCGGAGTGCCCGGAGGAAACCCACGCAAGCACGGGGAGAACATACAAACTCCGCACAGGAAGTCAGGAGCTGGATTTGAACCCACGACAGGTTCCCATGACCTGAATTGTGCCGCACAAGCGCTAACCACTGCGCCGCCGTGCTGCCCCCTTACAATCTCTTAGGAAGGTAAATCCAATTTTGATTTCAAATTACTGATACTGCACATAGGTAAACATGTTTTCATCTATATCAGAATCTTTATATTAGATTTATGAAACTTGTAGTGCTTTAACTAAACATATACCTAAATTTCTTCCCAAGAAAAATGCATCATAAGACCTCGCTGCTGTTCTATTCATTCAAATTCCTCCCCCATAGCTAAGTGGGCAGGCGTTAGGTAGAAAACTCCGGTGCTGAAAAAGGGGCCTAGCACTACTTAAAGCTCAGATCCAGATTATTTATTGTCATTCTCGAAGACTAACAAACCGTTGTTTGGAACATATTTTAATCCAATATTTATGAGAAAATAAAAAATGTACAGAATAAATATCCATGGAATTTAAGGCCAGTAAAACCCCCAATTAAAACATTAAAAGTGCGGCCATGGTACATTTGGAGCCGTGTTATGCCGATAATAAATTTAACTATGCTGCATACATCATTTGCTGTGAAAGATTTTATACATTTGACTATAAAGGATTTTATACGATTGACTCATAATGCAATGAAGATTTTCACTGAGTGGGCTTTAGTTCAATGACAGGTCAGGCTGTTCCAAATGCAAAATACTTTGTCTAGTTCTGTTGATAACAGGATGCGTGATAGTGCTTACACAGAATGTTTCAGACATCAAGACACTCGTATATGAGATTGTGAAGCCCACTTTGGGCTTCCTTGGCACGCCCATGGGAGGAGCCGGCACACCATTATGCGGGGAGAAGATGGCCAATAGGAAAAAGCAAAAGGATTTCAGAAGAGGACTTCGTTCGTCTTTTCTGTATTTTTTTTTTGACTCCAGATGACGCTTAAAGGCTGCCTTTGTAATTCCTCTTCAATTAGACTTTCATCTTCAGTGGTCGAATGAGTTGCAGTCACTGGCCACTCTGTGAAATCTCCATCATCTTTAACAAGTTCCTGTTGCTGCTTCTCCTCTTTGACGTCGGCCAACTTTGGCTGCTGCCAAACAGGAGCAAGTCACTAAAATCACTTTCAAATACCTATCATACAAAAAATACAGCAAGAAGAAAGATAAGATTATATGAAAGTTTGAATGTGGTACAGATGAAGGGGTGAGCAGTTTGCAAAGATGAGTGACGGTGATTGCATACTTGTCATCTTATAAATGTTTTTAATCATTTCACAGTGTCCAGGCTGTAAAATAAGTTTAGACAATATTGTCTTAAGGGTTAGCAAACCATTTTCATGGCCAAATGTAGGCACTTTTTGAGGACTTTCAGAGCCAATCTTCCAATTTCTACGGTACCATCAAAAGAAGAACTACGGTACAAATAATTTATTTTGCAAAGTCCGAAACATATCTGTGATTTTATATGCAATTGTTAATCTTGTGTGTGCATTTATCAAGACAAATGCTTTTAAATCTTGATCAAATTTCAAATAGATTTGTTTTATAGACAAATCTCTCCCTATAAAGGTGTTGGGTAAAATGGCATTAATGTATTTCTTACAGCAAATTGCCAAACAAAATTACTAGGTATGGATTTCATTAATTAAAAGAAATAAAAATTTCTCTACCTATGAATACTAAAAAAAATAACATTGGTATGATAGTTCATGTATTTTGCCTATTACTCAAGTCAATGTTTCTTTTCAATTGAATAAAGGTTTTTTTGTACAATAGGAGGCACTAAATATTACACACTGTCCAATTAAACAACTGTTCAGTTTTCTATACGAAACTACGGAACACAAAAACAGGGAAACAAATGTAAAGCATCCATTCATCTATTATCTTCTGCTTGGGCTGGGCCAGGTCGCAGGTGCAGCAGCCCCATTAGGGAAGCCCAGCCACTTCATCCAGCTCATCTGACGGGATGCCGAGGCATTCCCAGGCCAGCATGTTCTGCTTCGTCCCCAGGGCTTCCTACCGGTGGGACATGCCCGCAACACCCCCATAGGGAGTCGTCCAGGTGGCATCCTTATTGGATTCCCGAGCCACCTCAACTGGCTCAGCTTAATGCGGAGGAGCAGCTTTACTACACCAAGTCCCTACTGGGCTACTCACTTGTTCTCTGAAGGAAAGCCCAGCCACCCTGTGGAGGAAACTCATTTCAGCCGCTTGTATCCAAGACCTTGATCTTTGGGTTATGGCACACAGTTCTTGGCCATAGGTGAGGGTAGGAACGTAAATCTACTGTATGGCTAGTGCTTTGCCATTCGGCTCAACTCCATCTTCCCCACAACAGACCAGTACAGGGTCCGCATGATGGCAGACGCTGCACCCATCCCTCTGTCGATGTCCCCTTCCATCCTAACCTCAGTCGTGAACAAGACCTCGGGACACTTGAACCCCTCCAATATGGGAAAAGTTCTTATCGCCAACCCGGAAAGAGCATGTCACCCATTTGCGGCTGAGAACCAGGGTCTAGGACTTGGAGGTTCTGATCTACATTCCGGCCGCGAATTGCAGCAGTGAGAGCTAATGGTCACGGCTTGAGGAAGCGAACGGCACCACCAATATGGGGAAAGTTCTTATCGCCAACCCGGAAAGAGCATGTCACCCATTTGCGGCTGAGAACCAGGGTCTAGGACTTGGAGGTTCTGATCTACATTCCGGCCGCGAATTGCAGCAGTGAGAGCTAATGGTCACGGCTTGAGGAAGCGAACGGCACCACATCATCTGCAAAAAGCAGAGATGCAATGCCGAGTCTTCCAAACTGGACCTCTTCCCCGCCAAGGCTGTGCCAATAAATGTTGTCCATGAAAGTTTTTAACAGAATCGGTGACAAAGGGCTGCCTTCGCGGAAACAAACTCCCACTGGAAACAAATCCGACTTACTGCCATCAATGGGGACCAACTCTGGCACCGGTCATACGGGGGCCGCAAAGCCTAATTGTAAGGGTGGATGGGAGTTTTGCCTAGTCTACATTTGTATTGAGGACTTGGAAAAGGCATTCGACCGTGTTCTTCGAGAATACCTGCGGGGGGTGCCCAGGGAGTATGGGCTTACGCACGGTCTAATTGTAAAACATTGACTATTAAAATGGTGACAAACCTGCTCTGTTCAGCAAGACCCAAAGTTCTTTGTGCAAAAAATCCGGATGTTCACATTGTAGCTCAGTCTCATCTTTCTCTCCACTGAAGTCCGTATCGTAATTGAATTCCGTTCTTGTGCACATTTTCACGCAATATTCAACCTTACAGTTGAAATCTGTTAAGTGTAAGAAAAACGTTTCATTTGTCAGTGCTGCTCAGTTTAAGAAGTATATTATTATATATATATTGTAGTATAATGGAGTTAGCAGGAATACAGAAGTTTCTTCTTTTTGGGGATTTAACAGGGGTTGGCATCCATCTCTTTGGTGCATTACCGCCCCCTATCGCCACATCTTCCTCACCATTCCACTCCTGAAATCCTGTTTAAAAGCCCCTCACTCCTAAAAAATGTAAAATAATCCTCTGTTGATACCCATTGTCCAAGTCCAGCAATCTTTTTATTGAAAAGTCCATTACTTTTTCTTCCACCACCCCTTTCTTAAATGTCCTCACTGAACGTTGTAGGTCATGGAGTCCGTAATGATATGCTACACTGACTCTTCCCTTTGAGACTCTTCACAAAATCCAGTGACATGTTTTCAAATCAATTTCAATGATTTGTTTAGGGCAGTGTGTTAATTCCTTATTCACCACGGAAGAGTATGGGCAGACCCGTTGGATATGACGCCGCCGTTAATTCGATTATCATTTAAAATGTTGACCAATTGCAGAAAGGATTACGTAACACTGGGCAAGATTCCGCTGTGTTTTAGTGCGGTCATCCAGAGAACATTTAACAAAATGGACAGTGTCCATCACTTTGGGAGTCGGGGGACGCATTGGTTTAAGAAATGTGTCGAGAAGGCCGAAGCCTGAAAACCCAATTTTTTATTTGCATTAATCAATAAATATACATGCATGTTATATATGTTTTAAATATATTAGTTTAATCAAATTTGGTTTTAAAATGCCCAAAGTTTAAGATAAATAATACATTGATACTTTTTTTATAATATGGATGTGGTATTTTAGCACCCCCAAAAAATTGTTTTTGGTCCTATATCTTCCATAGATAAGGTGCACCGGATTATAAGGCGCTACAATGGGAACGTGGACAAAACAGTCAGATGATTCAGTCCAACTGATTACCCCCTTAACATTCCCAAAGCTTGCAAAGAAGCAAATACGTGTCGTAGACACGTGCGGATGCGGTGTCCGTACCATGTCACTCAAATGCATCATTTTAAAACTCCACTTATTGAAACATAAATATTTTGTTTGCTTGTTTGTTTGTACATGATTCAATTGTTTGTTTGTACATGATTCAAATTGAATCGTTTCTTCCGGCGCCGTCACGAATGGCAGCCACTCCAGCAGGTCCCGCGTTATTTTCGATTGTTCTCAGCTCAGGGATGCTGCTGGAAATGTGAATTTCCCTTCGGGGATGAATAAAGTATCTATTTATCTATCTATCTCTCTAATAGTATTTTAATAGTATTGCTGTAGTATTTTTGTTGTACTACTGTTGTATTTTGAAGTGTTTTTTTCTATTATTTCTGTATTAGAGTTTTTGTACTATTATTCTAATAGTATTTCTATAGAATTGATGAAGTTGTATTTCTGTCACAGTATTTTTTGCAGTACTGTATTACTGTGGTACTATTTCTACAGTACTGTTGTGGTAGTATTTCTGTAGTACAATTGTTGTATTATAGTATTCTTTTTTTAATATTCCTGTGATATTTTTTTTCTCCTCAGAATCACACCAAAAAATAAAATGGTCCGTGTTTTTAAGAATGGTACTCAATTTGATATCTAATTGTGTAGTCACAATGGAGACAAAGCTGGCACTAAAATTATATATATATATATATATATATATATATATATATATATATATATATATATATATATATATATATATACATATATATAAAACTTCATATTCACACACACACACACACACACACACACACACACACACACACACACACACACACACACACACACACACACACACACACACACTACTAATTGAGGTATTCCTCTGTAGTCTGCCAGAGCCAAACAACATGTTTGAAGTGTGGCTTACGTTGCAAAGTCGATATTTCACATTTAATTCAATTCAAACATGTGTTTACACGTGGAAATCCATTTAAAAACACAAGGTCTCATTTACAACGGTTTTCTGGTTCCAGGACCAGTGAACAACTACGTACATTAAACACGCTTTACAATAAGGCTACAATAGCACACTATAAATGTGCAATACAATAAGGCTACATCACGCTATATAAGTTCTACGTGTGTACATCTAGTCGTGGTCGTAAATATTATAGCATTTAGCTACATTGGGTCGCCTCCAGTGTTGGTTACGTTCAAAGGAATATGTCTTAACAAACTCATTATATAGACAATGACCACTTTTTTGTTTTAATCACGTTAATCAATATTTCTTAAGAAGACCATATTATACAGACTAACAAGTTTTTGCATTTTAACAAACATCTATGGCTGTGCTCTCATGTCATGATGTTAGATAATTCCTGATCATAACAAGTTTAGTTTGAAAAATGGACCTATACATGCGTGCTTGGTAAAAAAAAAAAAAAAAGCTAAATATTTACAACCATATTGTGAGTTTTCTTTTTGTCAATTCAATGAATTTACAAATCAGAAGGCCCACAAGGGAGGGACACATGGGCAAGTTCCGCCTCAACCCCCTCTCCACCTACTTAGGTGGATTCAAGTCATGCTATAAACGGCGGATGCATCTACCCCACAGTCACTCTTTTTCCTACAGACAAAGGACGAGTGTGGGCTCTGAACCATGCACCTCCCTCTTGAGGTGCAGGGCCCATGGGTTAAGATCCAGTGGACCCACCAATACATCCGTGCCAAGAAGTGGCTCACAAACCTGGCCTTATTCATTAAAGTAACCTGGGCACAGAATGGACAATATGCCAGTGGGTACAGACACTCCCCTACTTACGAACATTCGAGTTACGCACAACGATACATACGGACATTTTTTTGAGGATGAGGAAAAATATCTGGACATTGCTGTAAGTTAGATTTTGTGTGGTGTGCACCTTTATCCGAGTAGAGGACAGTACTGTAGTGCTTCTTTCCGCCGCATGGCGCTGTGAGAGATCACCCAGCATCCACCCTGAAGAAGTAATCCAGGTTCTACTTCCTCGTTTGTGTGTATACACACTGCACTGTATCTCTTGCATGCTAAGAACTTTGACATTTTTTATTGTTTAATATCTCGTGCATCCTTATGGTTGGTGTATAGCTTAAAGAAGAGGCCAGCCGATTCATTTGAAATGAAGGTGGAACAAGAAAGCATGATAAGGTTGAGAAAATGGTCGGAACGTTTTTTTTTCGGCCACTTTTTACCACGCAGGAGGAAGTTGCCTTAATATTCCATAAGTAAGTTAAACTTAACTTTATTTATCTTTAAAGTCAAGTCATGTTTATTTGTGACGCCCTTTATCACAAGGAGTCTCAAAAGGCTACAAAGACCACAGAAAGTCAACGCCTAATATGTAGCTTTGTTTGTCAGTACTATGCTTATCATTCATTCATCTTTGTTACGTTATAGAGCATATTATTATATTAAACGTTTATTTTTCAAATTCAAAACAATACAGCTTACTTATGCAAGCCTTAAACATACTTATGTAAAACTTAAACATACATTCCATACAAAATACAGCACTGGAGAAACTTGCGAACAAATTCAACTTACAGACGATTGTTCAGAACCGTTCGTAAGTAGGGCAGCGTCTGTATTTGGGTAGCCACTAAGCTTAGTACGCATTTGTAAGGAACATTTGTCAAAATAGGCACAAAACGAGATCTTGTGTTTCTAAAAAACAACAATGTTGCCTCTTTACTCACTTCCTTTTTTTCTTTTCCACACGGTTTGTCCTTTGTTATTCATAAATGCGAGTTTCTCTTGACAACAATGTGTCTTATTCTATCGTTTGAAATTTATTTTCCTTGACATGTAAATTAAAGTAGTTTTTTAGTATCAACCACCTGCATTATTCATTTGTGTGTCTGCTATTTTCCTTCTGGGCTGATTAATCAATATCCATATTAATGAATTTTCGATCATTTAAAGACAAAATTAAAATATGTTTAGAGTAAAGCCTTCTTCATGATAAATGCTAGGTACATTATGAGGCTATGTCGGATTAATTCGGGTGGATACCGTGAGCACTATCTGCTGGCTGAATCATTGAACCTTTAAGTCAAATCTGACCTTTCTGAAGCCCTTTTCATACAATGAAATGCAACTGAAATTGCTGAATGAAAAAGAAATTCCTTTCTTCACCCCAGCCAATGTTCTACACATAATTATACAAAGATTGTGATGGAAAAGCAAGGTAAAATACATCATGTGAAGAAAGGGACCTCAGGGAAGTTCATGGGCATTTAGAGACGGTAGCAGCTTACTGACGAAATAAGTTTGAAGCCTTGTTCCCATCAGCAAGCAAACAACACTTCCCATTTTGGATCCCCACGCCCCATAGAATGTGCAAAGCATGACACCCACAGTATTTGTCTTCATTTACGTTATCGTTTTTCCGCCTTCATAACATGGAGAAAAAGTAGTTTGATGAGCTGTTCTTTATTCAGAAGATCATTCAGGTACACGTTTAAATTTCAACAACAAGAATATTCAAAATACTCAACATATCTTCACTTAATTCAAGTCATGTTTATTTGTATAGCCCTTAATCACAATACGTTCCAAAGGGCTGCAAATAAATTTTTGGGTGATATAGCACGTCACATCTTAACATCTGTATATGTAAATTATTAGGATGGAAGTAGCTGATGTCATTGTAGTGATCTTCAAAATAACATATGGTCAAAAAAAAAGCTCTTTATTTCCAACATTTGTGACTCTTAGCTCCAGCCTTACTTGAAAATCTTTGATGACAAAATGAGCATGACAAATGTTTTTCAACAGTGTGGGTTTTTACGTGTACTTTTAGGTAGTCCTTCCTAGCAAACTTTTTGTCACAAACTGAGCAAGCAAATGGTTTTTCACCAGTGTGGATTCGTGCATGTGCTATGAGTTTTTGCTTTTTAGCAAACTTATGACCACAAACAGAGCAAGTGAAAGGTTTTTCCCCGGTGTGTGATCTTGTGTGTACTTTCAAGTCTCCACTGTCACGAAATTTCTGGCTGCAAATAGAGCAGGCAATTGTTTTTTCACCAGTGTGTATTGTTGTGTGATTTTTCAGTTTTGCTTTCTCAGCGAATGTTTTACCACAAACTGAGCAGGCATAAGGTTTCTCACCAGTGTGAATTCTGATGTGACGTTCTTGGTAATCCTTGCGAGCAAATGTCTGACCACAAAAAGAGCAGGGAAATGGTTTTTCACCAGTATGGATTCTTGTGTGAAGTTCTAAGTGGGGTTTGTGAGCAAACTTCTGTCCACAAAAACAGCAGGCATAGGGTTTCACACCAGTGTGGATAGTCAGATGGCTTTTCAAGGAAGACGGGTATCGAAACGCTTTTCCGCAGTGAGGACATATCCGGCGCTTGCAGTCAGCGATACGTGTCGTGGCACTTCCTGACTGGTGAGCCTCGCCTTTGTCTTCAGAATGGGACGTGTCGTCATCATCTGACAGTGGAGCCAAATAGTTGTCTGCTGGCAACCCTTTACTACGCTCGTTTTCATTTTCTGTCTTGATTTTTTGACTGCAGCTACTGCTCCAAAAGTCATTTTGTCTTTCTTCTTCTTTTTGACCTTCATCTTCAGTGGTCAGATGACAATCATTCACAACCACCTCTGTAACATCCCCTTCGTCTTTAGGTATTCCTAAATGGATTTATAGACAATTAGGCACAGAATAAGTAGTGTTCTTCAATGTTGCAAAATATTCTATGCGCCGGGGGACTCAAGAGATATTTACTTAAAGTTGACTGATCTAGCTTGTTTGCTATGAAGCAGTGGTTCTCAACTGGTCTGACCTTAGGATCCACTATTCTACCCTAATGTTAAGCTGTGATCCAAATCAAGTAAGAAATCTCAGTTCTTAAATAGATCCAATGAAAGAATTGTTTAGTTTAAAGGAGGGATCGTAGAATATATTCAATTTTTTTCAAAAAACAAATTGACCAGCAAACCAACACAACTTCAGGTACATACTTTCATATAAGACTACATCGCAGATAAGCAACTCTTTAAAACCTGCTCTCAATAAGTCACATAGTAGAGGGAAATTCAAATATGAATAAAACGTGTACATAAACATCAATAATGATTTATTTATGTAATTAATCAAGTTTAATACACTGGTTAAAAGCTAAAAATACAATGTTTTTGAAACCATTTACTGTACCTTCCAACAGCAATTCAATTTTAGACACTAGTAACACCTTTTACATATTTCACAATTGTTCCCTTTATCGACTCAATCTTTGTTGTCAATATTTTCCCCTTTTCCTTTGCCTTATACTTACTTTCCTTCAGACCTGTTATTATGAGCAGAACAAATCAAAATCCCAATTATATCAAATGTGGTCCCCCTTAAATGTACTGATTGACTGAACATGAAGAAGGAATCAAACAGGGCATTATGGCCATCTAATGTTAAGGGGTGCATTCAAACCTCAGTTTTTTGTCTTTTCAGCATTGTTTTGCAAAGGAAAAGGCTTGCGACACACTTAAAACACGTCCACAACACACCGAAAACGGCTCCGCGACCTACTTTTGGGTCCCGACTCACCAGTTGAGAAACAATGCTATAGAGCTGTGACATAATTAGAAAAACACAACACGTTTAAAATGGCGAAGTCCATGAATACAACATGTGAAGCCAGCCCTAAAACAGACTCCTTTAGGTTATTGATTGTGGGTTTTCGTTTGTTTTTCGTAGCATGTCGCTGATTGTATCATTTTGTCTAGCTAGTGCACCATAAGCGGCTCATTGGCTGCCCAGTGCATTGTTTGGCCGGCTAGTCTGGTGTTAACGCCAGTTTTGCCTTGTTCCTTGGTCTGTTTATACTTGGCCGCTCAAACAGTTGCTGATTTTGTGTTGTAGGTTCCCAATTAGCTCGACTGCTCCCTTAGTGTTTTTCAAATAGGTGCCGATTTTGCAGTGTTTCTTGGTATTTTTAATTTAGTATGTCCCAGAGGCCTTTGCCAATTCTATAGTTGGTTCCCAGTTAGCTTGGCTGCTCACTGCTTGTTTTTTTGGACCCCCAGTCTTGCGTTTCTCTGCTAAGACTGCGGCTGCCCCACATTGATCGGTCCCAATTAGCCCTCCTGTGGGGGCTCTGTGTGATTTTTTTTTGCCAGATAGCCCCTTTCGACTACTCACCCCTTGTTTTAACATCACTAAATCTACCTGGAACACAAAAGCTAGGCATTATCAACAAAAACTACCAAAACTTAGCTTAAAACACTTGTAACGTCTTTGACTAATTTACACGTGAACCAATATGGTGACTGTCTGGCATGCCTGCCAGTGTTCCTCACATGAAGTCACAGCTCACAAAGTCAAAGATGAGGCTGCATGCAAAATGCATTCTCTCTGAAAATAATTGGAATATATATTATGCAAAAAAACACAAAAACAAGCCCGCTGCTGACCTTCTACCACTCCACCAGAGTCTGCTGACCTGTCAGTGTGGCACTCAAGATGCACAATAGCTGACAGAAGGAGGCTGCAAATGATGACTAATATTGCACAACCCACTGCTTTCCTTGACTGACATTTAAAATTCCAGATAACTGAACAGAGCAAAAGGTATCATAAAGGACTTTTCTCACCCGGCTTCCATCGTTTCAACCTGCTACCCTCTGGTAGGCTTTGCAGATCCATTTGAGCCAGAACTGTTGGAGCTATATATTATTATAACTCCATTGCTGGCAAAAATATTCAGGCCGAGACATTTATTAAGTTGAAAACTACTGCGCAAATGTAGTGAGCCCGACCCGGGCGCCATCTTGCTTGGTTGCCCAGGCCCAACTGACAACAGTAGGCGTGGTTCTCTCTCCGTTCCTATTCATTCTATATACATCGGACTTTAAGTACAACTCTGAGTCCTGCCATGTGCAAAAGTTTGCCGATGACACTGCGATCGTGGGATGTATCAGAAACGGGCAGGAGGAGGAGTACAGGAAATTGATTCAGGACTTTGTCCGATGGAGCGACGCAAACCACCTGCACCTAAACACCACCAAGACCAGAGAGATGGTGGTGGACTTCAGGAGAACCAGAACTCACCCGGTTCCTGTAACCATCAAGGGAGAATGTGTAGAATTTGTCCAGACCTACAAATACCTGGGTGTGCAGCTGGACAACAAACTGGACTGGACTGCCAACACAGAAGCTCTATGTAGGAAAGGGCAAAGCCGACTTTACTTCCTCAGAAGGCTGGCCTCCTTCAACATCTGCAAAAAGCTCCTGAAAATATTCTATGAGACAGTAGTGGCAAGCGCCCTCTTCTATGCGGCAGCGTGTTGGGGAGGCAGCGTCAAGAAGAAGGATGCCTCTCGTCTCAATAAACTGGCTAGGAAAGCGAGCTCTGTTGTGGGCAAAGAGCTGGACAGCCTAACAACAGCAGCTGAGAGACAGGCACTGAAAAAGCTGAGGTCAATCATGGACAATCCATCGCATCCGCTTCACAGCATTATCTCCGGACAGAAGAGCAGTTTCAGTGACAGACTGCTGTCACTGTCTTGTACTACGGACAGACTGAAGAGTTCTTTTCTTCCTCATGCCATGAGGCTCTTTAACTCCACCCGGCAGAGTAAAGGCCCACATTAAACCACACCACCTACATTGGATCTTACTGCATTATGTGTTCTGTGTAGCACTATTTAGTTAATCTATATAACATGCTAAAGTGGGCATTTGCACGTCACACTGGGTATTTGTATATTGTTTTCTTTTGGCTTTATTATTGTATTGTTCTCAGCTCAGGGATGCTGCTGGAAATGTGAATTTCCCTTAGGGGATGAATAAAGTATCTATCTATCTATCTATCTATCTATCTATTGAAAGGTTGAACATGCGCAGTGAATGGATGGAGTGGCGCATACATATTACATTAAATACAATAAACATTAAAAACGTATTAAAAAGAATGGAATTAGACTGAAAATATGGATCTTTGAAACGTGACTATGTGTGTGTGTGTAATGATTGCTTGCATATTGAAAAACAGGTTAAACAAGTTGATTTCATAGCATAGGAGTCTGAGAAATACACAACTAAAAGTTGCCTACTTTATAAGGACAAATAGACTTATATAAGGCTTCTTCCCTAAGGCTGTCACAATACCTAACACAAACATGCACTGAACTGACATACTTTGCATTGGGTGTCATTTGCACCACTTTATCGTATCAGGTAATCCATATTTGTACGGTAAATAACCAATAATTATAATTGATCGCTGCAATCTGTGGTTGCCTACTGAGTTTTCATATTGTGTTTTGTCTAGTGATGTGTAAATAAAGATATATATTTTTAAGCATTTTGGTAACTGCACTACTTTTGAATTCTATGTTACTTTTTAAATTCTACATTACTTTTAAGTTCTATGTCTACATGTGCACTGAATGAGGCAGCTTTGAATTTCATGACACTGTGTAATGACAATAAAGGTGTTTAATTCTATCCTACTCTATTCTTAAACATGTATAATTTTCTCAGATTTTGCACATAAAAAAATTGGGGAATACCTTTAATATTTCTCCACCAGGAATTGCCTTCTTTGTTCTTGATTGACAGCGTCATTTTTATTTTATATCAGTAGAGGTATCCATCCTTGATAGCACATGGCCTTACACACTTGGATGAAAAATCTCCTTTTATGTGTGATTGGAAGAGATACATTTACACTTTAATTCTGTTGCTAGATTTTATAATGCAAATATATCAGAAGTGTGAAAGCCAAAATATATGTACACAGCAACTGCACTACATTTTACTTTTCTGGTTTTAGACCGAATAGCCCATGCTTGCAATATGATTTTTGTGAGTTTAGAACTCAGTGGGACACTAAGCACCATTTTGGTTTGGATAAAGTGGCATTTGTACACATTGAGTCAATTCGAGGTCAGGAATCAAATTCTATAAACTTGGTTTTAAAGCGACATTAAGTATTTCTAAGCGCTTGCTAGTGGTAAAAAATCCATTCATAAAAAAATAAAAATATATATAATACTGATTTGAATAATAAGCAAAGAAACCATGAATTATCATATAGACATGTGTTCGTTGGTTGGATCCTTTAACCACTAGGGTCGTAGGGGCACCATTTCCTGAGGTATGTCTTGGGCAAGTACATTCTGGTAGCGCCCATCCATCTCCAGGCCAACATAATTACCAGTTTTACTTTGAAACTCATTAATCAGGACTATATATTTACTGAGGTAGCCTTAAAGGTTTACCCTTTAAGTGTTATTTTAACATTGTTTTTTAAGGTAGAAATGATGTTAATTAAGAACTAAAAAAGTAAAGACTTTTAACACATCCCCAGTGAACATAACATGAGGATCACCTAGAGGGCTCTGACATGATTTTCAACCATCTTGCTGCTAGGTCATAAAAAACAACAACCACCCAAAAATCTTGTAAAAGTCTGTGGGGAAAGGGGGGAGAATTGTACGGTTTGGTAACTTTGAACAGTAACTAAGACATTTGTTCAATCACTGGGACAAAGCATCAACCCAGCATAGGATGGAAACCGGCACCAGAAAAACATAAGCAATGAAAAACAAAATAGATATGATGATCAACCATCAAGAGCTTGAACTTGTCAATCCATCCATCCATTTTCTGAGCCCCTTATCCTCCATTAGGGTAGTGGGGGCTGCTGGAGCCCATCCCAGTTATCTTCGAGCAGCCAGCACACAAAAACTGGTTGCCAACCAGTTGCAGGACACACAAAGACAACTCACTCGGTCGTTCACAGATAGAGACAATTTGGTCCGGCCTGTCAACCTGACATGTATGTTTTAGGAATTCGAGAGGACAACCTGAAACTCCGGAAGAAACCCACACAAGCACAGGGTGAACTTAAGGGGAAATAGCCAAAGCTGAAATCAAACCCTGGACCTCTGCACCACGGGGCTCAAACTAACCATCTAGCCATGGCCATAGCCTCGGCTTGAACCTTTCACTAAATATAAATATCTTAGAGCTGTCATATCAGAAGAGGTTCCAGAACCAGAAATAATGACCAAGATGGCTCAAGGCACAGTAAAAGACATGGACTCTCACTAAGAGGAAGATGGGGCCTAAAAGTTCCAGCCCAACCTGACACAGGCCTACGGGTATTAAAGCCTGCACCAGCCAAGCCCGACTAATCAACTTGATTCAAAGGACCCAGCCTGAAATAAACCAGAATTTTCATATTTTATCTGTGAAGACTCGGGTGGAGCAGGATTTCTCTCTCGATAACTTTTCTTTTAAAAATTATCCACCATCATTGTTATTAGTTTCCTTTTCTTTGTGGAGGTTTCCGTGCAATGTATTCCATCCCACTTAATGCAACTCGCATCCGCTTGCTTGACACACAAAACGCACCGAAACACCTGACGCACAGATACTCCACAAAGTAAAATAAACAAATAACAATGACGGGTGGATAATTTATTTTTAAAAAGTCAGCGAAAAAGAAGCCCGACCTGAACCCAAACATAACGATTGACAATTTTGAGTCGGGCTAGAGCCTAAGATCTAATCTCTATCTGGCCATGGAGATACGATGCTACAGGAAACTTCTAGGCATTTGGTACATAGTCCTTGTCACAAACAAAACAGTGAGCAACACCATCAGAGAGCTCATTGTTCTGTACAAGTCAAGTCATGTTTATTTGTATAGCCATTAATCACAAAGAGACACAAAGGGCTGCACAGATCAAAGACTATTGCAAACTACGAACTGTTATGACACCATCCCCTTATATTGTCAACATAAAATATAGGTTAAGCTTGGATTTAAACATTTCCACTGAGGTTGCAAATCAAATCTCAGGAGGAAGAGAATTCCACTGTACCAAAGAACTGTTGTTGTTGTTGTTATTTCCTGATCGTTTTTCTCTGTATTTCTGTCTGTTCCCTTGAAAATTGTTAACTTTGTTTCATGATGAAATAGTCAAACACTTAAATTGAAACTTGCATGTCAATTTTGTTTGTAAATGATGCAATGTATATAAAAAAAATTAACATAGGCTTTTTATAAAAACTCTTGGCAACCTCTGCCGGACCAAAGCAGTACTACAATTCTCAGCGTCACAATGAAATGGTGTGCACTCGAATTTGCATTGATTCAACGTTCTTGGTGGTTCAAAAATTACGTGATACAACGAATCAATTATGTAATTAGTTGTCAATGCTTTTAATCATCCATTTTAATCGATTTTGTCGATTTGTTGTTGCAGCACCTGTATGGTCATGTCACAAGATCATCAGGACTGGCCAAGATCATTCTAGAGGAAACAGTCCAAAGGAGCAGGAGGAAATAAAGTCAGAAAAAGAACTGGGTCTGACAGCCTCAAGGAATGGACTGGTGCAATCTCTGCCATGACGAAAAATTGGCCAGGGATTGTCGGCAGTAGAACAGTTGTCTAGAGTGGTGTCTCAGTTGTGCACCAACAACCCAGCCGGTTAAGGGATCAATGAACCGTGAACACAATACTGCAACATCTAGTGGTCCAACATTACACAGTGTCCCTTTAAGAACTATGGCTTCGAGCTGGGGTCTCCAACGTGGTGCCCCGTAAGAATGGTTGGAGTGCCCGTGGACCTGTCCTGAAAACAGCCCACAGGTTCTTTGTGATCTAGTGAAATTATATTTTTATTTATTGACTGAATCCATTCAACCCTAGTTTTCATGATTAACCTGCTAACCTGGTGATTTTAGAAAAGCAAATAAAATAATTCCAGTTTATGGGTTTCATGAACAAAAAAACAGATATTTTTTAACAATTGAGATAATGAAATGTCTTAAAACACATTTCGATATCATCTTTGTATTGATTTAGTTCACAGGAAATACCACAAACTAAATTCCCATTTATGGGATTTACAAGGCGAATGGGCAAAAATGTGCAGTTTTTAGCTAGATATCTGGCTATCTTTTTAGCTAGCCACCTTCTTACATATTTAGTTATTTAACAGGACATTTAACTGTCTTTTTACATTTCTTTGCATGCTATCTGACTAAAATTTTAGCTTTTTTGCTAGTTATCTGGGTAGAATTTGGGCACCATTTATAGCTCATTATCTATCTTTTTTTTTAGCTCTCTACCAGGCTATTAAGTTGGCTTTTTACTCTTTTAGCTAGTTATCTAGATACCGTCGAGATTTTTTTAAAACCTGTTTACCATTCTAGCTAAAGATCAAGATATATTTTAGCTATTTAGTAAGCCATATAGCTAAGTTGCTATTATAGAAATTCATATACAAACTCAGGGCAGCACAGCAACGCAGTGGTTAGCGCATGTGAGGAACAGTTTTAAGGTCATGTGATCGAATCTTTCGGTGTGAAGTTTGCATGTTTTCCCTGTGCTTGCGTGGGTTTCCTCCGGGCACTCCGGTTTCCGCCCACATTCCAAAGACATGCATTTCAGGTGGATTGGCCGGTCCAAATTGTCCCTATGTGTGAATGAGCGAGCGAGTTGTCTGTCCCTGTGTTCCCTGCGATTGCCTGGCAACCAGTTCAGGGTGTCCCCTGCCCACTGCCCAAAGATAGCTGGGATGGGCTCCAGCACCCCCGCGGCCCTACTGATGATAAGCGGTGCAGATAACGTATGGAAGGATATACAAACTCGTTGCCCTTTGCGCTAATTAGTAACAAAAAAAGTAGATTTCAGCTTGAAAAAATGTTGACCTTTAAAGGAGACTGCGTAACAAGAAATACAAGAAAATAGCATCAAATTAGTGACGAACCTGCTCTGTTCAGCAAAACTCGTCGCTCCGTCTCTTCTTTAAATCCACAATCATCCACGTCATAATTGGATTCTGTTCTTGTGCACATTTTCATGCGATATTCAAACTTACACATGAGATATGCTGAGTGTAACAAATATTTTTTTGTTTGTGGGATTAACTCACAGTTAAAAAAATACACGGAATAAGAGGCAAATTGCGCTGAGCAGAGATGTTAGCAGAATAGTTGAGCAGAAGTTTCTTCTTCTTGGGGTATAATGGCGGTTGGCATCCATCTTTTTAGTGCATTACCGCCTCCTTATTACAACACCCTCGTCACCGCCCCACTTCTCAAATCCTGTTAAAAAGTTCCGTACTCCACAAAAAAAAAATAGAATCCCCCGTTGAGGCCAATTTTCCGAGTCCAGCAACCCTTTCTTTGAAAATTCCATGACTCCTTCTTCCACCAGCCCTTTATTCATTTCCTCTCTTTGAACCAGTTTGAGCAGACAGGTTGGTTATATCGCTGTCGTTGATTGGATCGCCGTTAAAAGAATTGACGAATCACAGAAAAATATACTTTAGGGACAAATCCGCTGCGTTTAAGTGCTGCTAGTGAAACGTTTGCAAAATGCACACAGTGAAAGTACCGTCACAGAATACCGGATATGTAATTTTTCTTTTCAGCAGACATAGTAAATCAAATAAAATATTTTTCTAGCAAAGTTAAATGCAAGTGTAAGTGATGTATGAAAACGTCAAAAAACAACCCATTCTTTTTAGTAGCAGCAAGATGGAGGACAATTATCAAAGTTCCCTCGAGGCTCGTGTTTTCCAACCTACGAGCATGTATGAAAGTTCATGCATTTAAGGGAGAGAACCTACAAAGAGGACCGGAGGATGCTGCTTGGGGGGGTAGGATGGCAGAGCTATGCCCTTGCGCAATAGTTTTGCCCTTTACACTTTGGTTAACTACTATTAAAAGATAATAACTCTGAAATTGTTTAATTGATGTTGAAAATGTCAGGAAAAAGTGTTAAAATGTCATATTGTGAGTGCAGCGCTGCCGAGGACTTGTGGACAATGGCCGACCAACTAGGAAAATTCCCGGACTTGCCAGCAGGGGAGGTCCCTGATGCACAGTACGTGCTTTACGGGGTGAGTCGGTCGAGGTCTCGGAACGACTTTGCCAGGGATTGGCTCACTCTCGCTGCCATCAAGGACTCCAGCTGGACTTCTAGAAACCTGCTGGTATGGAGGTGCAGGCAGATCCCCCCAGTGGCTGTGCTCCAAATGGCTTTATACCATACAATCTGTGAGCGGCGGGCCTAGGACGCAGCCATAAAGAAGAATCGTCTGCACCCACCCAGAGTGGGGAATCGGGGCTACACTGTGGGGGAACCGGGGCTACACTGTGGGGGTCCCGGCAGCAACGGCCTGGGTTGTGGAAAGTAGATGTAAGGGAGAGGAGCCACAAATAGGACTGGAGGATGCTGCTTGGGAGGGTGGGATGGCAGAGCTATGCCATTGCACAATAGTTGTGCCCTTTACACTTTGGTTAACTACTATTAAAAGATAATAACTCTGAAATTGTTTAATTGATGTTGAAAAAGTGTTAAAATGTCATATCGTCACTTCATAGTGTCAGATATAACAATATTGTGATTATGCTTGATGGTTGTTGAGATTGTCGTGTTTGTTTTGCTGCTGTTGGTGTCGGTGGATTTGTTCAGAACAAAAAAAAATCGACTTTGGCCTGGACGGATCTATTGACACTAACAAAGATGTTATACAACGAAATTGTGAATACGCTTGATTGCTATTAAGATTTTCGAGAAGGATTGTTCAAACCTCACATTGTGTTTGCTGTTAAACATCATATTGAAATATAATAGTGTGAATGTGCTTGATTGCTGTTGAGATTGTCAAGATTGTTTTTCTGTTATTAGTGTCAATAAATTTTTTCAAACCAAAAAAAAGTTAAACAGGATGCAGTCAATTATATTGTTAGATAACTGGACGGATCTATTGACACAAACAAAGATGTTAAAAATGTCAAGAAAAAAATGTTAAAACGTCATATTGCCAGACATAACGAAATTGTGAATATGCTTGATTGCTGTTGAGATTCTCGAGGAGGGTTGTTCAAACCTCACATTGTTTGTTTGATGTTATTAGTGTCAATACATTTGTTCAAACCAAAAAATAATATCTATCGAAATAATGAAATTGTGAATGTATTTAATTGCTGTTAAAAGTGTCGATAAAAACTCATACTGTGGGGATATGATATAATTAAATTGTGAATGTGTTTAATTGCTGTTAAAAATGTCGACAACAATTGTTCAAACGTCATATTGTTAGATATAACAAAATTGTGAATATGCTTGATAGCTGTTGAGATTCTCGAGGAGGGTTGTTCAAACCTCACAATGTTTGTTTGATGTTATTAGAATCAATAAATTTGTTCAAACCAAAAAAATTATGCTTAATACTTAAATATTTTTTTGGATGAATTCAGTTTTATTTTATTTCAGGGCAGCACGGCGGCGCAGTGGTTAGCGCGGGTGCGGCACAGTTCTAAGGTCTTGGGAACCTCCTGTGTGGGTTCAAATCCAGCTACCGGACTTACTGTGCGGAGTTTGTATGTTCTCCCCGTGCTTGCGTGGGTTTCCTTCGGGTACTCCGGTTTCCTCCCACATTCCAAAAAACATGCATTTCAGGTGGATTGGCCGGCCCAAATTGTCCCTAGGTGTGAATGAGCGAGCGAGTTGTCTGTCCCTGTGTGCCCTGCGACTGGCAGTTCAGGGTGTCCCCTGCCCACTGTCCGAGGATGGCTGGGATGGGCTCCAGCACCCCTGCGACCCTACTGGGGATAAGCGGTGCAGATGATGAGATGAGTTTTATTTCACCAGGAAGCTTAGTGCATTAAGCAATAATCATTTAGGGCGGTGTTTTTCAAACAGCGTGCAACGGCACTCTAAATGGCTCAAACTTTAAACAGCAAAGAACATTCATTTAGTAATTTAGCACTTTATTTCTCAACATCTGTACATTAACAGGTAAACCAGAACATAAATAATATAAAAGTTATGTGATGATATTGTGGTTGTCTTTAAATTTATATTGTGGAAAAGCAACTACAATTACAAACAATCTTTGACAGTATAATAGTAATTCATAACACATGCCATTTCTTAACATTTGATCATTAGAAAAATTAAACAGAAGTACATACCTGGTAGCTGTCATTTTAACTAACTATTATTGCACACTGGAAAAACAAGTACATTATTTTCATATAGCCTTTAAAACAAGCGTGTGAAGATTACCGTAAATTCCAGACTATAAGCCGCTACTTTTTTCCCAAACTTTCAACCCTGCGTCTTTTTCAGTGATGCGGCCAATTCATGTAATTTTTCTAACGGCCGCCAGCGGCGCTCGAGTACTAAAGTTAAGATTTAGACTGCAACTTCTTAGCTTGTGCACAAATTAAATTAGCGGAGACATATCCTTATCATGCAATTGCAGGAAGAAAGGCACATGACGCAACTTTCAAGCTAAACGCAATCGAGCAGTCCGATATAGAAGGAAACAGAGCCTCCACACGTATACCTTACTTTGTGAGCGTGATGCTAGCGTGATTTTGAATAAGGGTGCGTGGGACGACGACTATGTGACAAAGTCTCTTTCCCATACTGAAGGAAGACGACTTTGATGACATCATATATGAGGAGGAAGATGAGGACGGTTTACCGTGCCTACTTCAAGTTCGGTATGTTTTTTTAACAGAGCTGCTTACTTTGATGCGAGCGTGTTCCTAGCAGCGTTTTGCTACCCTTTACAGGCAAGGTTTGGGATGAAAGTTATAATATTATTATTAAAGCTTTGAAAACTCTCTTGGTGACCGTCTTTCTTTGTAAATATGTGTAACCATGTATAAAATGTATTTGCAACTGTATATTTTTGTAATGTATTTATTTTAGAAACTTATTCTGTTATGTTTTGTACGAACCAATGAGAAAGAAGGGGCAGGGCAAATGCGGGCTGACGGAAAGTGGAGAAAAGGTGAGACGTGTTTGTGGACCCGGCCGACAATAGTCGATATATATTTTTCCCACCCTTACCTTTGGAAAGATACACTTTTTTCCTTAGATTACTTTCAACAGGCACCCGGACTCTGCAGGTCTGCATTAAATAATAAGTATCATTTTCTGTTCATTTCGCCAGCTGTAGTTTTTGGACTGTATTGGGTATGGGTTCATTTGTATTGCATTTTTTCAATGTAGGCTCATGTGGCTAATATACAGGTGCGGCTTGTGTATGTACAAACCCGGTTTTCCTACAGAAATGTGGTGGGTGCGGCTTATAACCAGGTGCGCCTTATAGTCCGGAATTTTGGGTAATAGGCATTCATGTGTTAACACCAGATTGTATCCTGTTTTACTGTATAACCGACACGCACATTGATATGACATTTTGACCACTCGCTCTATTTTTTAAAAAGTTGTGAGGTAAAATCCACAGCAAAAAGGGGTGTAGTGTTAGTGCTAACTGCTACTTTTATCAAGCCATTTGTAAATCTCAGCTCTAGCTTAACTTTTATTGCCACAAAATGACCGAGAAAAGCTTTTTCACTTGCGTGCATTTGAGTGCGTCTTTTCTAGGCTCCATCGTGAACATATTTTTTGGGGCTACAAATAGAGCAGGCAACCGGTTTCTCCCCATGTATCATTTAGTGATATTTGAGTGCTTCCTTCATGGCAAATTTCACCACACACTGAACAGGCAAATAGTTTCTTGCCAGTGTGCACTAGATCGCACTGCATTATCTAATGCGAACGAAAACCAGTGCCAGAGAGCACAGCACAGTAGAAAGATGCCAGACCAAAATGGCGGTGACCACAAATCTGGCATTCCACTATGTAAGATAAATACAAATTTATCAATAAATAGTTTTTTTCATAAAGATTAACATTGGTATGATGGTTCATTTATTTTTACCTAGTATTCAAATATTTTTTTTGTGAATTCAAGGTTTCTGTACCACTGGGAGGCACTGAATAATACAAAATGTCCCTTTAGGTTTTCTTGTTGGCAAATTGTTGACCACAAATGGGGCAGGGAAAATGTTTCTCACCAGTGTGGATTCTTTTGTGAGGCATTGTGTTTGCTCTCTCAGCAGGCAACATGTTTATCACCAGTGAGGGTTTGCACATGTTTTAGGAGAGCAAATTCCTGACTACAAAGAGAGCAGGCGTATCTTACCAGAATGTGCTCTTGTGTTTCCTTTTAAGGCTCCCTTAAGAGCAATTTTTTGTCCGAAAACAGAGCAGAAGAAATATTTCTGACATGTTGGTAAAAATCTTTACCATAACCAATGTTCCATCTAAGCTGCATGTGTGCGCAATTGTGCACTACCCAGAGCTTTTCCGCGCACAAGAAAATCTAGCCAGCACACAAAAATGAGGGCTCGAAATTGCTAATTAAAAAGCGAATTAAGTCAAAGTTACAGTGCATGAAGGTAAAAATACTCAGGTTCCCCTGACGCTGTGTTCTAAATGCAGTATTTTGAAGACAATGTCGAAGTAGAACGAAGTAGAGTAAAGTCAGCAGAGTTTTTCGAGAACCGGCTTCTTCGGCTCGGCTCACTAAAAAGAACCGGCTCTTACGGGTCCCAAACGGCTCTTCAGGTTGTTTTTGCTTCTTTAATCCCTACAAGGCCAAATATTATGTAAAATTGTGCACAAAATGACTTAAAGGAAGGAGGGGAAGAATAGAACAAAAAATAAATAAAATGAAAAAAGTAGTGAAAAGCTGAGAAAAAAAAACTAAACAAAAGGAGAGAAAAAGAGAAAAAAAGAGCAGGACAAATTAAGAAAAAAAAGCCAGAAGAAAAGAAAGAAGCAAATAAAGGGAAAAACGGTAATAGAGAACAAAAAAGCAAGAAAAAACTAACAGCTAGGAAAAAATAAACACAATGACATTTTATTAAAAGGAATTTTTTTAAAAAAGGAGAAAAAAACGGAAAAAGAGGAAAAGTTTGTGTTGCATTCAAATAATTTCCAATTATATCAAGTTAATCTTGTTGCCAACATTGTACTTCCACTAAAAAAGTAATTAAATACACTTCTGTATCGCGCAACCGACTAAATAAGCCCGCAAAAATGTTAGTATTATGCTACAAAAGATACCAGGAATAAAAGAAATGGAAATCTTGTGAAAGACCTGTAAAAAAAAAAAATGACGTTTGTCGGCCCTGCAACCTTTGCAATTTTATATTTGTCAATTCATTCAAAAGTGAAAAATAATTTTGCATTGCTGGAAACTCAGCAAAATGTAACGTGATGTCAAGTTTTGGACATGTTTGATAATGATTCAGTTGCCACACTCGGGTTGCTGTTGCACACTGTTGTTTCAAGCGTTGCTCAACGACTTTGTGTGAACGCTCAGACCCGTGGAAAATTAGAAGGAACATTGACCATAACTATCCAGGCAAATGGTTTCTCACAGGTGTGTATTGTTCTGTTATTTGCTAGCTGTGTCTTCTCAGTAATTCGTTTTACCACAAACAGATCAGGCGAAAGGTTTTCCACCAGTGTGTATTCTTGTGTGTACTGTCAAGGCTCCCTTCCGAGCAAACTTTTTACCACAAACTGTACAATCGAATGGTTTCTCACCAGTGTGTTTGGTTAAGTGATTTTTTAGTTGTCCCTTGTGAGAAAATTTCTGACCACAAACAGAGCAGGCAAAGCGTTTCTCACCAGTGTGTATTATTGTGTGACTATTTAGTTGTGCTTTCTGAGCAAATTGTTTACCACAAAAGGAACATGCATAAGGTTTCTCACCAGTGTGGACTCTAGTGTGAAGATCTAGGTGATCTTTGCGAGCAATTTTCTTCCCACAAAAAGAGCATGCAAAAGGTTTCTCACCAGTGTGGACAGTCAAATGCTTTTTTAAAGAAGACGGTTTTTGAAATGCTTTTCCACAGTGAGAACATTTCCAGCGTTTGCCGTCAGTGTCATAATTTGGTGATTTTTCAAACTGTTGGTATTGTTCACTGTGCTCGTCCTCGTTTTCTGTCTTAATAAGTTGACTCCAGCCGCCGCTTGGAAGCTCCTTGAGTGTTTTACCTTCATTTTGGTTTTCATCTTCAGTAGTCAAATGGGTCGCAGTCACAGGCAACTCTGAGAAATCATCTTCATCTTTAATTTTCTGTGGCAGCTCCTCCTCCTCCTCCTCCTCTTGAAGGTTGGCCAACATTGGCAGCTGCATACCAGGAGATTTATATTTTTTACTGACGTCTGCGGGACAGAATACAGACGCAGTTTCGTAAAAAGTTGAGCTAGCTTCCAAAATGAACACGATGTGTTTTCAACACCAAGATTGGCCCTTTTTGATCTAGATCAGTACTTCTCAATAGGACTAACTTGAGGACCCACCATCCCACCCTCATTACAAGCTTCGACCAAAATCTAATTTTTTTTTTCATGAAAGATGGTTTAAACCAGACGTAGTACAGTATATTCACATTAAAAAAACAGCAAAACCAGAACAACTTCAAGTACTCCTCAATGCACAATTGGCTGCATTTCAATGACATTCATGCTCTGATTGCAGTGAAGCCTGCAGAAACATGGGAGGTGCAAGAGGCATTGAAAGAAATGAAAGGGGGGAGGCGCCTGGGTTGGATGGTTGTACTGCTGAATGCTTGAAGAAAGGTGGCACAGCCATGATTGACTGGTTAGTACGCTTGTTGAATGTAAGCTTTTTAAGTGGTGTGGTTCCTGTTGATTGGTGTAGTGCATGTTAGAGGTAAGATCGGGGCAAAAAAAAGCACCCGAGCCCGACGCAGGCCCGAGGGGTATTAAACCCGACCCGGACCGAGCCCGACTAATTAACTGGATTTGCTGGCCCGGCCCGAAATTACATATTTTATTTATAAGGAGGGGTGATTTATGATAACAAATTAAACTCTGCCTTTTGTTACAACATCTAGGCCTAAGTTAAATAAAACTGTATAAACATTTACATCTTTTATATTTCTGTGTCTGCACTGCAGATGTTACATTAAGCGACAATCTGTCATTGACGGGTTTTTTTAAAAAAACATTTAAGGGCGTCCGTCATTTTGACGACTTGATCATTGGGCCATAATCCACAGCAGCAGGACGTCCTTAAGATTTTAGCGCAGCACTTTCATTGAGAGGGGGTGTTGACGTGTTGTGCCCTTTTCCGACTCCTATGCAAATTCCTCCCCCCTCTGATCGTATTCTATATAAAACGCTTATTAAAACAATAAAGCGAGCTAATTATAATAATTGGGAGATCCTAGTCTATATAACGCGTTTATTTAATCAATAAAGCGTGATTTTATTCTACAAATTGCGTTTTTTAACGCGGATGAAAATGTCACCAACGTCAATGTACGCTTCCGACAAAAGCGATCGTATTCTATATAATACGCTTTAAAACAAAATAAAGTGAGCTAATTATAATGATTGGGAGATCCTAGTCTATATAACGCGTTTATTTAAACAATAAAGCGCGATCGTATTTTACAAAATGCGTTTGTTAACGCGGATGGAAAAGTCACCAACGTCGCTGTACGCTATGATTTCGGCATTCACAACTAATTGTACATAAATAATATTTATTTGATTTACTATAATATCCGTATGTAATGTCTTTTTTATTGTGAATGAAACCCTGGTTGCATTGGATCCCGCGGTGTAAACAAATTGTTGTTTTTTTCATTTAAAATCGGAGGGGGGGAGGAATTTGCATAGGAGTCGGAAAAATAGCAATTACAGCTCCTTCTCCGTTTTATCCAAATTATTTATTTTATAACAAGTATTCCTTGGTCTAGTATCCATACATAGTTTAAGTATATATTTTTAATGAACATATATTTATAATTATTAATTAATTTAAAAAAAAAAAAAAAAAAAAAAGCAGGACCGAACCCGACCCGACCCGACCGTATGACTGACATTTCAGGCCTGACCCGGCCCGAAATTGCCTCGGGTTCGGGTTCGGGCTTGGGCTCGGGCCCGAAATCTTAGGTCTAGTGCATGTGTGGTCCCATTGTATATGGGTAAAGGTGATAAGAATGAATGTAGCAATTCGAGAGGTATCCGTTTGTTGTCCGGGTAAGTTGTGTGGAAGAGTCTTGATTAAGAGAGTGAGAGGAATAACGGTTGAGGTGGTGATGGAGGAGCAGGAAAGTAAGAAGATGTGTGGATCAGGTGTTTGCAGTACAACAGGTGTGTGAGAAATATTTTGCAAAAGGCAAGGACGTTTGTTTGGCTATCATGGATTTAGAAAAAGCGTGTGACAGGGTCAAGTGATGGTAATGTATGGAGTGGGTGGAATGTTGTTGGAAACATTGAGGCGTTTTTATATGAACAGCAGAGCATGTGTAACATGTGTTACATGTGTATCATGTAGGGAGTGAGACAAGTGAGTGGTTCCCTGTGTTTACTGGTGTGAGACAGGGGTGTGTGATGTCACCATGGCTGTTTAATGTGTACAAGGACGGTGTGGTGAAAGAGGTGAATGCATGAGTATTTGGCAGAGGTGAAGAGATGATGGATAACAGTGGAACGGTGTGGCAGGTAAGTCAGTTGTTGTTTGCAGAGGACACAGCGCTTGTGGCTGATTCTGAGGAAACATTAAGAAGGTTGGTAACGAAGTTTGGAAGAGTATCTGATAGGCGTAAGTTATGTGTGAATGTTGGGAAGAGTAAGGTGAAAAAGTGTTCACGTGATGGAGTGGGCATGGCGTTGGAAATAAGGTTGGCTGGAGAGGTGTTGGAAGAAGTTAAAAACTTTAGGAACCACAAGATGTGGCTGCAGTTGGTGGAATGGAGTGTGAGGTATTGCACAGAGTGAATAAGGGAAGTTTTTGGGTGCTCTGAGGAGAGTGATGAGCAACAAGAGTATGCGAATGGATGTTAAGAGGGGACTGTATGAGAGTGCGATTGTGCCGACTGTGTTGTATGGTGCAGAGACTTGGAGCCTGAACGCAGATTTGAGAAGGAAATTTTAAATGTTTTTGAGATGAAGTGTTTGAGGAGTATGTTAGGAGTGACAAGATTGGATAGATTGAGAAATGAAATTGTGAGAGAAAAAACTGGAGTAGGAGTGGAACTGGGCAATTGTGTAAATAAGACAGTACTCGGTTGGTTTGGACACATGGAGAGGATGGATGTGGAGCGAATGTTGAAGAAGATCTACAGAGCAGAAGTAAATGGAAGGAGACCAAGAGGAAGGCCGCGATTGACGTGGATGGATGGTGTTATAAGTGGACTGCAGGAAAGAGGTCTAAATATAGTGGAAGAAGCTAGAGCTCTTGTTAGAGATGGGCAGGGGACCTGTATGAGATGTGGCAGGGGTAAACCAGTGAAAGCTGTCGGGCCCTGCTGTTTAACAAAAGAGTGTGATGTGTCACCCTGACCCGAGTGACATGGCCGCTTTCTTGTCACCCGTTTCATCTGGAGGGACGAAAGCATGACCAACTTGGATGCCGAGGTGTTTAACTTGTGTGGGTGTTTGGGCATTAGGGTTGGCCGTGGTCCCCCCAAAATTTTTGGGGTGTTTTTTGCTACTTTTTCCCTTTTTTATTTTCTTTGTTTTTGTGTACGGGTTTGTCTTGCCGTCAGTCACCCCTCTCGAGGGATATGACCAGGGTAGATAGATAATTGCAATGAAAAAAAAAGTGCAAAATTTGTGTTGGGCTTGGTGGCTGTTCTTCTTTCCCATTGTTCCGTCAGCTTAAGGCAAGTAAAATTCAAGACTTTTTAAAAAGCTTTTTTTATATCAAATTTTAGCCAAAGTCTACAAAAAACGCACAATTGAGAAAAAAAACCTAACAAAAAACACATAACTTCTTGCACACAATTCAAGGTGCCCTACTACACATTACCTGGAACAGCTTTTAGCCACGCCGAAAACATTCGGACAGCCACTTCTCATCAAACACTTTCCCATGGTTCAGAGTAAATGTCTCTATCCGAAATTGCTAAGTGTACTGTATTGTGGGGAGACATGCATCCGGTTTAAAAGCCGCAACTGAAACCACATCACCGTTTTGATAGTTTTTTTTATTGTGGTCAAGCGATGTAGCCACGAAAGTAAATCGCTGAATTATCAATCCCCCCCCCCAAAAAAAAAACATTGATAAATGTTACTAAATATTTTAAGTTCAAAATGTATTAATATGTTCAATTTTTTTAGTCTTTTGAAAATTAGATTTAAGACATTTTAATGGAATATTGAGGCCTTATTTTTAGAACGAATTTAAAGCCTTTTCGGACTTTTCAAAGATACGGTGGTACCCAGTGCCCACCAAAAAGTGAACTGCACGTGTGTGGCCACAATCCATCATCCCGATCGCATACTGTTAAGAGCTGTGGCTGAGAGATCAATGTTGGCTCATGCGTGGCACTTCTTTTTACCTGTTCTTTCCGCCTAAAATGAACCACACTCGTGCGGCCACAGTCCATTATTTCCGGTCAACTTTTGCTGCAAGCGGGGGCTGGCAGAGCGCATGTTAAATCAGAAGGAAGTTGTGCTACATGGTAGATTTTTGGATATTGCAGTGGGTTCTGGTCCTCATTAACCATGATAAATAGACAACATTACCTGTGATTCTCTATTATCAACATGTGTAAACAAAGTTTACCGTTTTTTTCCTTTGTGGTGCGAAATAGCAGGAGTCAACCCACAATTGCAGGGCATTATCACCATCTACTTTTAAAGAATGTAATTGACAGTCATTATTTTTGTATTCTTAGCAGGTTTTTGCCAAAGCAGAGGCCTGCGACTCACTTATGGGTGTTGACCCACCAGTTGAGAAACACTGATCTAGATCAACAGAGTCATATTGTGTCCTAACCACTAGAAGTTTACATTATTGATTTATAAACAAGACCACATGGCATCACACAGCATTTGTACACATTTCTAATGGCCAAATTCATGCACTTTTTAAGGACTTTGAAAAGCCAACCTTCTAATTCCTCCAGTAACATTTGAAGATGAAATCCGTCGTGAATCATGCATTTTGCAGAAACAAAAACACACAAGGGGGACTAAATATTACACACTGTCTCTTTTGACCACTACATATTGTTGTATTGCGTCGTGTACCTAAAAACTAGTACAGTACTAAAAATCACAAGGAAAATTACAAACTACGGAGACTAAAGTTAACAAAACGCATCATTTTTCTTCTCATTGGTTTGCTCAGCCTTCCAAAGGTTTTTTGGGGAGGGGGGCTTCTGAGGGTATCCGTATTATCAAGATGGTGGACAATTAGTCAGCTGCATTCAGGTGAGGCACCTGTCATGTAAACAATACTAATTTTTTTTAATGAAGGCCGTTTCTTACCCACTAGAGGGTGCCTAATAATACACATTGTCCCCTTTGAAGCGAACTCTCTTGCACAAATGATTTGGAAACCAGTGTCCACGGTAGGTGAAACTAAAAGACTTCTATTTTTTTTTTTGTTTTGCTTTTTGCGTTAAACATAGGACATGAAAGGACTAGGAGCCTTTAGCTCAACATTCTAAAATATAATCATTAAGACAAGAAGGACCACATTGCATTCAGACTTGTTTCCATTAAAGCTAACAATTTCCTCCCAGTTTCCCAGAATTTCTGAATCCAGTTTTAGAAAGTTGTTCAGGAATAGCTTTTTCTTTTGCTTTGTACCATTTTTTGTATTCGTGGTCCATTAAAATAAAAGCCAGAAATGAGCAGTTCCTTTGAAGGTTTTACTAACAGAATATTCTGGGCATAAACGAGAAACGGGAAATAGCGGGAGGAATTCAGAAATGCAGAGGCTAAGGTAGTTTACCATAATTCTTACACAGAAAAGGCCAGTCCATAATCCTACTGTAGATCTATAACAAAGTTACATATTCAATATTAGAGCAAACTTAGGCACTCCAGTCTTGTAGGGCCAAAAGTCCTGCACAACTTTAGAGGTTTCTCTTTTACAACTAAGGCGATACAAATGACCTATTTGTCAGCAAACTAACAGGCGTTTTCAAACGATCCTGGGGGTGAAAATCACCCGTATTGAAGCAGCGAAACCTCAAAATTCATGCAGGACATGTGACCCTTTAGGACCAGAGTGTCCAGGTCTGCATTAATGTGATCACATGGTTGAATAAAGCCCTGACGATAGCCTCGTCCTCCTTGGGTAAAATATTACTGAAACTGCTCAACATTTGCCTGAGGAAATAAATTACATTTAATTAACAGTGACGAAAGTGGACTGAATGTGATTCTTCACGTGGGCAGTACTAGTTTGTTTACGTCTCCTCGTGAGCGGAAATTTCTGTTTGTCTGTCTCTCATTTCGTATTCCACTCATTAAAGTAAGGTGATATTATAATATAAAACACAACTGAAGTTACGTAAACACGACCTAATAAATAGAAGATTTGAATGACGTCCTGCTGCAGGCGAATTCACGGCATAAGAAGCGTTTGTAGATGCTCCTTGAGAAAACAGAACCAAGATGAGACTGCAAAGCAAATAATACAGGTATATTGATGAAAAATATTTAAAACCAAACAAATGGCAAACCTGATCTGTTAAACGCAACTCGGTGCTCTTCGTACATAGATTCCTGTCTTTTACATTGTAGCTCGGCCCCCTCTTTCGGTCCGCAAAGATCCACGTCATACTTGAATTTCGTTCCAGTGCACATTTTCAAGCGGTATTCCAACAAACAGTTGAGATCTGCTGAGCGTGAAACCCCAGTTTCCCTCGTAGGCGCTGCCCAATTGCTGAAAAAAACGTAATAAGAGGCAACATACGCCAATCGCGGATGTCTAAAGGAAAATGGAGAATCAACAAGAACACGGAAGAGTTTGAGTACCAACCTTGGCTATACACCGTCGTTGATTGGTCAACATTTCGTTGAGTAACCCAATCACAAAAAAAGATTGTTTTCCACGAGGAAACCTTCAACTGCGTGATGATGGGAATTCCGTCTCTTTTTAGAGAACCGGCTTTTTCAGCTTCTCTCACGAGAAAGAGCCGACGTGAATCGGTATCGGATCGGTATCGATTGATGCTATTTACTTGCTTTGGCTGGATACCATCACTCCAAAGTCTAATACCTGCAGTGAGCAATGACAAAAAACGTTCTAACAGCTCTCGCTATGATGTCTATGATTTATATTTTTAAGAAGTTTATTAAAACCGGGAATAACAAATCATTGTTCGCTAAATTTTTTTTGATTTGATCACTTTGTTATGTTTTCCAATCAAATTTTATTTGATTTAAATGTTAATCTATTCCTTTTTAAAAATGTATTTCTAAACTTATTTTTAACAGGGGTCATAAAGTAAATGCGCCTTAGCAGAGACTGTCAGACAGATGCGTAATTATAAGGAAGGGATCTACGTAACGTATTAAATGTAGCCTAATGTAGTGAATGAAGAGTGCATTTTCTTCTTCACAAACCTACTCAAATAAAAGAAAAAGTATAGTGATTTAAAAACATTGCAGGAGGTGGGAAGCTTTTTGACTCAAGGAGCCATAAGGGGAAAAGATTTGAGTTTTTTTCTTTGAGTGAGCCACACCATATATTTGAAGACAAACAACAGAACAGCTAAACTCACTGTCCATACAAAAGCTAATTCTTGGCCGTATTTTATTTCACCATACCTGTGGTGAGGGGCCCTCTCCTCGTGAGAGGTAAGAGAATTCTACCACCGTGGTCCGCTGTGTGTCGTAAGAGGCGACTAAAGTGGAGGGAGCGATGGGACTGGGGATCCTCTCCTCTCTATCTCTACTCTCTGAAAGACAGCAAGGCAAAGAAAGGGGGGCGGGAGTCTCGCAAACCCTAGTTAAAGGGTCACTAAATGTGAGAGGATGTGGAAGTAAAGCGACTGAGTGGAAGAAAGAGGAGATCGGAAGGATGATGACTAAAAGGAAGTTTGATGTGTTAGCCTTGAGTGAAACAAAGATGAAAGGAAAGGGTGAATTACAGCTTGGGGGTATGTATGGTAGAAGGTCTGGAGTTACGGGTGGACATGCTAGAGAAGGAGTGGCTGTGCTTGTGAGTGAGAAAGCAAAGGAAAAACTGGTGGAGTGGAAAGAGATATCTTCCAGATTGATGTAGGTGAGGTTGAAGTGAGGTGTAGAAGTATAGATGTTTATAAGTGCATATGGACCTGGTTTAGAAAGAAACGCTGAGGAGAGAGAGGAGTTCTGGAAAGATTTGTCCGAATGTGTGGCAAGTGCAAAAGACGGGTGGAAAGTGGTAATACTAGGTGACCTGAATGCTAGAGTTGGTGATGGAATGGTTGAAAATGTGATTGGTAGTTATGGAGTACCAGGAAGAAATGAGAGTGGGAAGAAATTGATTTTGTGTGGAAAATGAGTTGTTGATTGCAAATACATTGTTTAAAAAGAGGGACATGAATAAGTGTAGCTTTGTCAGAGTGGATGGTGGTGAGACGGTGGACAGAGCACTGATGGATTATGTGGTGGTTAGGAAAGGGATGTGAAGTAGATTGTTGGATGTGCATGTTTACAGAAGTGAAATGAGTGGTATGTCTGATCATTTTATGTGGAAGGAAAACTGAGAATAGATGGATCGTGGAGGGCTAGTCATAAGAAGAGTGTAAGGGAATAGGTGAAAATGTCAGAGTTGAATAAGGCAGAAAAGGAAAGGGAGGTTAAAGAGAAGTGGTTTAAAGAGGCAGTGTTGAGGAGTGCAAAAGAAGTGTGTGGAATGAGAAAAGTTGGTCGAGGTATGAGGAAGGATGAGGTCTCAGAGGCTGTGACAGAGAAGAGACATGCCTTTGAGGATTGGCTGCAAGATAAGAGTGGTGATGCGTATGGAAGCTATAAAGTGAAGAAAAGGTTGGTAAAAGCGGCATTGGAAGCAGCGAAAAGGAAAGCAAATGATGAATGGTGTCAAAAGATAGGAGTGAACTTTGAGGAAAGGAGAAAAGTTTTCTGGAAAGAAGTGAAAAGAGTAAGAAACAATGAGTCTGGAAAGGAAGAGAAAGTGAAAGATAAGGATGGTAGATTGCTGGTTAGCGACAGTGCAGTGAGGATGAGATGGGCAGAGTATTTTGAGGAGTTGCTAAATGTGGAGGATGGGAGAGAAGTGAGAGTCAAGGCGATCGATGGTATGGAGAGAATGCCCGTATTGGGTGATTTAAATGTGAAGCCTGTGGAAACATGGGAGGTGCAAGAGGCAGTGAAGGAAATGAAAGGGGAGAAGGCGCCTGGGTTGGATGGTTGTACTGCTGAATGCCTGAAAAAACGTGGCACAGCTATGATTGACTGGTTAGTACGCTTGTTGAATCTATGCTTTTTGAGTGGTGTGGTTCCTGTTGATTGGTGTAATGCATGTGTGGTGCCATTGTACAAGGGTAAAGGTGATAAGTATGAATATGGCAATTCGAGAGGTATCAGTTTGTTGTCTGTATGGAAGAGTCTTGATTAAGAGAGTGAGAGAAAGAACGAATGAGGTGGTGATGGAGGAGCAGAGTGGTTTCAGGAAAGGAAGAGGATGTGTGGATCAGGTGTTTGCAGTACGACATGTGTGTGAGAAATATTTTCTAAAAGGTAAGGATGTTTATTTGGCTTTCATGGACTTGGAAAAGGCGTATGACAGAGTTGATAGAGAGGCGTTGTGGCAAGTGATGGTAATGTATGGAGTGGGTGGAAAGTTGTTAGAAGCATTGAAAAGTTTTTATATGAACAGCACAGCATGTGTAAGAGTAGGGAGTGAGACAAGTGAAAGGTTCCCTGTATTGACTGGTGTGAGATAGGGGTGTGTGATGTCACCATGGCTGTTTAATGTGTACATGGATGGCGTGGTGAGAGAGGTGAATGCAAGAGTATTTGGCAGAGGTGTAGAGATGATGGATAAAAGTGGAACGGTGTGGCAGGTAAGTCAGTTGTTGTTTGCAGATGACACAGCGCTTGTGGCTGACTCTGAGGAAACATTGAGAAGGTTGGTAACGGAGTTTGGAAGAGTATGTGATAGGCGTAAGTTATGTGTGAATGTTGGGAAGAGAAAGTTGATGAAGTGTTCACGTGATTGAGTGGGCATGATGTTAGAAATAAGGTTGCATGGACAGGTGCTGGAATAAGTCGAAAGCTTTAGGTACTTGGGTTGTGATGTGGCTACAGTTGGTGGAATGGGGTGCGAGGTATTGCACAGATTGAATCAAGGAATCAAGGTTTTGGGTGCTTTGAGGAGAGTGATGAGTAACAAGAGTATGAGTATGGATGTTAAGAGGGGACTGTATGAGAGTGTGATTGTGCCAACTGTGTTCTATGGTGCAGAGACTTGGAGCCTGAACACAGATTTAAGAAGGAAGTTGAATGTTTTTGAGAGACTATGTTAGGAGTTACAAGATTGGATAGACTGAGAAATGAAATTGTGGGAGACAGAACTGGAGTAGTCGTGGAACTGAGCAAGCGTGTTGATAAGAGAGTACTCGGTTGGTTTGGACACATGGAGAGGATGGATGAGGAGCGAATGATGAAGAGGATCTACAGAGCAGAAGTAAATGGAAGGAGACCAAGAGGAAGGCCGCGATTGATGTGGATGGATGGTGTCATGAGTGCCCTGCAGGAAAGAGGTCTAAATCTAATGGAAGGTAGAGCTCTTGTTGGTGATGGGAAGGAGTGAAGAGGTGTTGTGAAAGGATAGTGGGATTGTGGACGCGTTCTTAAGGATGGGCTGGGCACCCGTATGATGCGGCAGGGGTAAACCAGTGAAAGCTGTTGGGCCCTGCTGTTGAACAGAAGAGTGTGTTGTGTCACCCTGACCCGAGTGACATGGCTGCTTTCTTGTGTCCCGTTTCATCTGGAGGGACGAAAGAATGACCAACTTAGGTGCCGAGGTGCCTAACTTGTTTGGATGTTCGGGCAATTGGGTTGGCCATGGTCCAAAAATGTTTGTGTGTGTTTTTTTGCTTTTTTTCCCTTTTATTTTTTTGGTTATTGTATGTGTTTTTCTTGCTGTCGGTCACCCCTCTTGAGGGATATGACCAAGGTAGATAGATAGATATATAGATACCTGTCAACTTGTACTGTTCCCTGTAATTTATATTTTTGGATCATCTCAAAATTTGATTCGCTGTAAAACAATTTTATTACTTTAAATAAATCTCCTTCCTGTAGTTACCTCAAATCCGTGAGGCTCATTTTGACCGTCATTTTTGTCATATATATTAATGAACATACATCAGCTAACAATGCAAATATTGTCGTGATTGCCTAATTGGAGCCACCTAGGGCATTCGTTTGGCGCACTGGAGCGCGCTTCATGATTGGCTGACGTTCTCCACTTAAGCTTGATGCGTCCAGAAATGGACGTTCGAGTGTACTCTTCGTATCCCTGAGTGTTTCTCCAGACTACAAGGTACCCACGAATTCTCTTGCCCGATTCATGCCTGCCTCTCGTTTTTTGACCTATTTCCGTTCCACGTTTTGCGACCGACTCTTCATCGACTTACCCGCTAAGCTGCACCTTCCGTCTCCCGTCACGTAGCTGCCATTCCCTCCGAAGGGGCTGACAACCAACAAGCGCCGACGTCCCAAGCCAGCCAACAAGTCTTTCAAATAAAAACTTTGAAACTAACGCTATTGGATCCGTGAGTCTGTTCTGGTCCTTGACAAATATGTTATTTTCAAACACAACTACTTTTTTGGTAGTACAACATTTCATAAGAAAAAAACAGATACACATACAGTATTTTAATACAAGTATAGATTTCCATTGTTTTATAACAACAAAAGCTGACACTTTCAGGAAAAAGAATTGGTAGACAATGTACTTGTAACCTTGGGCGTAACCAGACAGGTTTTAGGAGTGCTCAGGCACCCCCGAAATTTATAGCATTTTTGAAAACTTTCTTTTTCTGAATAAAGGAAAGAATAGGCTAAAATATAATGAAAAACGCTAAATATTATGTAAAAGTAAAACAAAACGAAAATGTGAATGACAGAGCGTCGAAAATACTCCACTGTCTTGATACGGTTGAGTCCATTTCATTCCTAGCACCTCATATTTTTGCAGCAGTATTTTATTTAGTACTTTATATAATAAAATGTTTGTAGTATATGGTTTGATTACTGCAGTTGAATTTTTGTAGTATTTATGTAGTATTTCTCTAGTCACAATTTTGTGTAATTGCTGTTTTATTTTTGTAGTATTTTTAGTCGTATTTTTTTGGTATATTTTTTAGGTATTTCCATAGTAGAGTTTTTGTAGTCTATGTGTAGTATTTTTTGTAGTATTACTTGAAATTGTATTTTTATGGTATTTTGTCGTATTTCTGCGGTCAGATTTTTGTAGTATTTCTGTAGTATTTTATAGTATCACTCCACCTTCAGTTATTAGTATTTTGTAATATTTCTACAGAAGTATTTTTGTGGTATTTACATAGCATGGTTTTTGTAGTACATCTGTAGTATTTTTGTGGTATTACTGTAGTTTTTTATGTAGTATTTTTTGGAGCAGTATTTTTGTGTTATAGTGTTACTGAAGTGGTATATATTTGTAATATTTCAGTATAGGTATTTCCATCCTTGTATCTTTGAAGTGTTTAATAAGTATTTTTTAAACTGTCAATAAAATTATCAATCATTGTTTTAGAAATGTACAAAAAAATGGTCAATGAGTTAGTCAATTACTGATATTTAAACTTACCTAAAATGGTCAATAAGATAATTCATATTTTAATTGATCAATACATGTTAATACAATGGTTTATAACTGCTATATACATTTAGCCAAAAAATGGCCAATAAAAAGGGTCAGTAGTTAATATTCAAATTGACCTAAAATTTGTCAATAAAATTATCAATATTTGTTGCATAAATGTACAAAAATGGTCAATGAATGAATCAATAACTGATATTTTAACTTACCTAAAATTATTAGTAAAATCTCCAGTAATTAATATCTAAATGTTTAAAGTACAAGACTTTTATTTGTTAAGTGAGTGCTTGAGCCTGTAAATATGGTTGTTTTTTTGTTTCAATTTTTTTAACACAGTATTTAATCAATTAATGAATAAAAGTTTCCACTTAATGGATTTTGGCGATCACGGGTCGTTTTTGGAATGCGACCCTTGCGACAAACGAGGAAATACTTCGCTGTGTTTTTTCCATTTTGTTTTTTAGCAGAACCCCAAACACTCAGTGGTCCCCAAATGACCTGCACACCCATAGTTAGCATTACTAAAACCAAAAATTGAACCTACCTTGCGGACTCTATTGCGCTTTTCCTTCTTGGTGTCTTTTTTCTCGATGTACAGTTCGACCAGCGGCTGGTAGCGTTCGGCCCGGAAAACCAGAAAGGTCTCCGGGCGCTGCCAGTGCTGCTCGGCTTCTTCTGAGTCCACGTGGCGCTGGTACGAAGGCAATGCAGGTACGGCCTGATCTTCCCAATCCCTACGTAGCACTTCTTTCAGTGTCATGGTTGTTTGTACAGAAGGAGATGGCTGGTGAGGATGTTCGGAGGGGTGGGTAAAAAAAAGGGGGGAGTGTTGAAAACAAGTTCCTCGGCAGGGGTCTGTCCACAGTGGTCTTGTGCATTCCAGAGCAGAAGCCAAACCATTAAAGGGGCAAGAACAGAGGTGGGTAAACCTTTAAGTCACGGGCCGCATTGGTTTGAAAACATTTGCACAGGCGCCGGGCCAGAGGGAAATAAACGGATAAGCCAATCCATTTTTTTACATTTACCTGCACAAGTAATGTTTAATGGTAAATAAAGGGATCATTTCATCCGATTGGTTACAAAACACACAATATATAAAAATCTATTCATTTACAAACCAAAACTGAGGGCAAAAACAAAGTAACATCTCCTTTTATTAAGTACTAAGTTTGATCATTTGCATTGAAAAACTCAATTCAATAGGGCTACCTCAGAAGAGTTTTGTTGGATGCAATTTAACATTTTAATCAATAAAATTGATTTAAAAAAATGTTCAAATAATAGGAAGCCTGTTATTTAAATGTTGGGCATGAGCACAATGAAAAGTATTGTTTTTATGGGGGTACACACAGGCTAAAAAATCCAAGTGAGAACAATCATATTGCCTTAAACTTCTATTTTAAATGAAATAGCATCGACCTAGGCGTTTCCACAAATGTTCTCTGTTTGATAAACGGTAGCTAAAACCGCCGCAGTTGTTGATTTGAAGTGGCAGGTGACTATGGTGTCATTTAGTGGACACATTTAAGGCTGCAGGTCATTTTTTGAGGAGAAAAGTTTTATTTTTTTCTTTCGCTTCTTGTAGGCCGTATTAAATCCGTTGACGGGCTTACTACATCACGCGAGCCATAGTTTAGCTTCCCCTGGGCCAGAGTCTTCCTACACTTGATCAGTGTTGGGACTAATGCTTTCTTTTTCCTGTTGCTTTTTATTATAATTTTTTTTTTTTTTTTTTTACGTTTTGCTTTTTTTTTTTTACCTTTTTTGAAAGTACAGACGCTCCCCTACTTACGACCTTTCGACTTATGTAAAACGGTAGATACATACATTTTTTTCGCGATGTCGAAAAAGATACGAACATTGCTGTAAGTTAAATTTTTTATTGTGTGCACTTTTTTCCGAGTACAGGACATTATTGTAATTGTCATGATTTGGCAATTGCCCTCACCTGCACTCACTTGTTCAGCCCCAGGTGCCACTCATTCCCCAATTAGTCCTCCTTCTATTTAAACAAGTCGTTCTCATACACTCCGTGTCAGTCTGTCTGCGAGCCTCAGCACATGCAAGGCAAGCACTTTTGACCCTGGCTCCTGTTTTGATCCCGACCTGTTTCCTGTATCGATCACCGATCCAAGCTCCATTCTCCTGTCCCGGCTACCCGTATCCTGATTTTGTTTTCTGTATAGATCCTCGATCCAAGCTCCGTATTCCTGTCCCGGCTACCCGTATCCGGATTCTTTTTCCTGTATCGATCCCTGATCCAAGATGCGTTCTCCTGTCACAGCTACCTGTATCCTGCCCGATTCTGTTTTCTGTATTGAGCCCGGATCCCTGGCTTTCCGCTCGTCCCGGCTGACCGACTTGTTCCGATCTCCGACCACGCTTCGTTCGCAAGGGCTTCCCTGCTGCTCCCGCCCAGCGAGCACCAGATTGCTATCTTATTCCTCCCGCCCTGACTTCCCTGATCCCTTAATAAAGCATTGTGAGAAATATTTCACATTTGGGTCCCCTGCAGGTACCGGTCGTGACAGTAATGCTTCTTTCCAGCGTGTGGCGCTGTGAGAAATCACCCAGAATCCACCCTGAAGTAAAGAAAATACACTTCCTCTTTCCAGTTCGTATGTACACATACAGTGCTACTTGTACTAAAACTCCAGCGGCTCAGAACTTTGACGTTTTTATTGTTTAATATCTTGTGCATCCATTCAATATGGTTGGGATGAAGTGTGAAGGAGAGGCTTTTGAAATGAAAGTAGAATAAGAAAGCTTGTGTCGTGATTACCTAACTGGAGCCACCAGAGGTAATCAGCTGGCGTGCTGGAACGCGCTTTCCTGATTGGTGGAAGCTTTCTACTTAAGCTGTCAGCGTCCAGAGATGGACGTTCGAGTGTACTCCTCGTTTCCATGAGTGAGCCTCCAACATTCAAGTTTACGACCTACTCTCCTGCCCCGGCCACCGACTTACCTGCAACGTTACTCGTCACGCTTTTCATCACGGAGCGGTCATTCCGTCCAAAGAGACTTTCTGCCACCAAGATCCGACGTCCCAAGCCTGCTCCACCGAACCTTGTCCAAATAAACTATAAAACTGACGCTATTGGATCCGAGTGTTTGTTCTGGTCCATGACAGAACACTCAAACCAAAAAATGGATCCAGCGACATTTTTTCCCACCTCCGAGAAATGCGGAAATGCCGAGCAGGAATCCGCGCTACAGCGCTTAGTACACACCGAAGGCGCGGTACAACAGATCGCCCATGACGTATCCACACTGGTCCGGCAAGTACAACGTCACCAACAATTTTTCGAGCAACAGTGCGACACTTCCCTGGCAGCCCGACCACGAGATCCGGCTCCGCCTCTTTCTGATCGGGCCGGTGTTGTGCCCAAATCCGACTCCTGTGCAGATTCCTCCCCCCTCGCGTGAACGCGCATTCTGCTATTCTGCTGCGCTTCCAACAAAAGCGATCATATTCTATATAAAACGCTTATTAAAACAATAAAGCGAGCTAATTATAACAATTGGGAGATCCTAGTCTATATAACGCGTTTATTTAAACAATAAAGCGCGATATAACGCGTTTATTTAAACAATAAAGCGCGAAGCGCGATCGTATTCTACAAATTGCGTTTGTTAACAAAGCGATCGTATTCTATATAAAACGCTTATTAAAACAATAAAGCAAGCTAATTATAACAATTGGGAGATCCTAGTCTATATAACGCGTTTATTTAAACAATAAAGCGCGATATAACGCGTTTATTTAAACAATAAAGCGCGAAGCGCGATCGTATTCTACAAATTGCGTTTGTCACCAATGTCAATGTACGCTATGATTTCCACGATCACAAGTTATTGCACACAAATAGCCTTTATTTGATGTACTATAATAGCATTATGTAATTTATTTTTTATTGTAGGTAGTTATTCACCGATCGCTGGTTATTTTGGTAACCAGGCGACCATTGTATTTTCAGAGTATGGATTGTTCGTTTTGTACTTAATTTCGCATGGTCATAATGTATATTCCGCTGTTCTGTCCTTTCCATATGCACCTTATTCCACAGTGTGTCATCTCCGTTTTTCATGACCCAGGGATGATTCCATTTACAATGGGAAAATAAACACATCTTGTAATCGTGACGTATTTAAACTCCTTTGTCTTGTGACTGCCCTGTGTTGCAAAGCACTCCAATGTTCTGTTCTGTTACTAAAATGAAACTGAAAATAATATATCCTTTTACACAAAACTCTAAAAATATATACTTTGTGAATTCTGTTTTTGAATTGCTGGTGCTAAATGCCATAGTACTTATTTTCATTGCACTATTGTTACAATGCACTGTTCTTTGCAGTATAATCATCACTTAGGTAAGTTTTCTGAGCACTCCGCAAAGGTTTTTCGCCTATTTATTCCGGCTAAAATGTTGTGGTGTGTGTGACATGAGTTCTTGGAGCATACTCGACTGAAGAGCCATGATTAGCAATGAAAAATAAAAACATTAGTCCACTTAATTTAAAAATGTAATTTGATTTACTGCCTTAAAACATGAGTTAACACACCTTGTAATGGCAATTGTTTTCAATATCGTAAGTTATCTAAACTCTAAATTGTGAGTTGAAATAATATTAAATTTTTTGTTTGTTCAACAAGATAAAGCAAGTTTTCTTAAATGAATAATATAACATGAGTTTTATTGACTCAGTATCAAGTTCAAACAACAAATGATCATCAATTGAACAACTTGTTTGACTGAACCTTGTGTGTGAGAACAAATCTTTTCTTTCAGTTGTGTTTACACATACCTTTTAAGGCAGCAAATGAACTTAAATTCTTAAATTGAACCACATAGATTTTTATTACAGTTTAGTGCACCTAAGCCCTATTTAGAGAGCCTAATGTGTTATCTTTTTATGGAGAGGGTCATGTATATTGAGTAGTGCTTTCTGCTAAGCCAACCGAATTGCATACCTAAGTGTATATTGTATGATAATATTTGATTTGTTTTTAAAAATGTAGGATAAGTTGTAGCCTGTGTTGTATGTGGTGTGCTTGTTTATTTGTGACTTGACTCCTCCCTATTAGCATCATTCCACATTATCACTGTGTAAACTTTTGTGTCCAAAAATAAGACAAATGCAAAAGTATACTTGCTTGTTTTCTTCTGTTCTTTTCAATGTTTCACGAGATTGTAACAAAAATGCAACTTTTTACACATCAACACAAAGAACTTGTCAAGTCAAGTCACATTTATTTATATTGTTCTCAATCACAGAGTGTCTCAAGAAAAGTATGAGGGGGGCATCAGTCAGCTATTGAATAGAACTTGTAAAAAAATAACTAAATAATAATAAATAACATAAATATATAAATAAAAGACATGTTTAAGGTTATCCAGCCACTACTGTTTGTCCAGGCCTTCTCGGTCAAAAATACACGCAGGACAGTAAAAATGACTCGTGGCAATGCAAGCCTGAACACAGCTTGTATGGAACCACAAATTGCAGCTTTCACAGGAAATCTGAAAAAAAGATATTGACAAAATAAAATGAAGAGTCCAAACTTTGCAAGTACTTTTGATAACTTGGCACATACAACCAATTTCTGTGCCACTGACACTAACATGTGTTTAAAAATTATAAACAGATAATAGCATTTCTCACCCAGTCTGTCTGTGTTTGTTTTCCTGACATTTCCCTGGGGTCGGTCTCGCCACAAATGCGGCACAGGTTAGAAAGGTCCTCTACAAAAATATAATGACAAATTACTCCTAAATGGCTATACATTTGTTTATTATTAATGTTAAGATTAAATGTATAGATACCTGTATTCTCAAGAAGAGCAGCTGCAATCCCCCAGCGCAATTCCCGAACGCATTCTAATGATGCTGGAAATGTAATTCTTTCCTTTGTAAGAAAACATTCAGCAAACTGTAGAAAAGAGTTTAAGAAATCAACATTTATCTTCCAAAGCTGCCTTTATGTTACTATTAGGAATACTATTTGTTTTGGATTAATTGTCACAAGTTCACATCCCATTTTGATCATGTTGACAGAGAACTAAATAATTGCACTATCCACTGGCACTTACCTTTAATACAAAAGGACCACAAGAAGTGGCATCTGTCTGGCGTGTGTGTGGGACTGTGTGACATGTCCATCGTGAAATGTTGACCCCCTGAGCTCTTATGAATGCTCTGAGAAATAACAAAGCACTGTTACAATGCATTTTTGATCTTTGTCCTAATGGACAATACTCATTTAGCAGATGCTTTTGTAAAAAGCAACTGACACAATACTTGCATTTCACATAGGATGTTATTGTACTTGTAATCAACAGAACTCAAAACTGTATCTTCTTTCTAAACAAGTGACTGTGAGTTTAACCAACATTTACAACAGACATTAAACAAGTGAATGTATAGATACCTTGTAACATTTTGGCATCTTTTTATTTGGTGCTTGGATTCCCCAAGAGGGTCTAGAAAGAGGGCCCTCTTTTGTGGAGGGATCATTATCTGTTTTTAATGATATGAAATACATTAGTAGAAATGTATGCAGATATTCAATTCACCCACACATACAGTGAAGAAAGCATCATGCTTTGGGGTGTTTTTCTGCACATGGGACAGGACAAGTGCACTGCACTAAAGAGGATGACTGGGGTGGGGCCCTGCATTGTGAGATTTTGGGGAACAACCTCCTTCCCTCAGTCTGAGCATTGAAGCTGGGTCTTGGCTGGGTCTTCTAACACAAGAGCGACCCGAAGCCCAAACAGCCAGGAAAACTAAGGAGTGACTCAGTAAGAAGCATATCAAGGTTCTAGCATGGCACAGCCAGTCTCCAGACCTGAACCCAATCAAAAATATTTTAGTGAGCTCAAACTCTGTTTCCCAGCGACAACCCAGAAACCTGACTGATCTAGAAAACATCTGTGTGGAGGAGTAGGCCAACATCCCTCCTGCAGTGTGTGCAAACCTGGCGAAAGACTACAGGAAATATTTGACCTTTGTAATAGCAAACAAAGGCTACTGTACCAAATGTCAACATTCATTTTCTCAGGTGTTCAAATACGTATTTGCAGCTATACTACACAAATAAATAGTTAAAAAAATCATGCATTGTCCTTTCTGGATTTTTCTTTTTAGTTTATCTCAATTGCAGTGGACATGCACTTACGATGAAAATGTCAGACCTCTCCAAGATTACTAAGTGGGATAAATTGCAAAATAGCAGGGTGTTCAAATACTTATTTTCTTCACTGTAGACACAAAAGACTTATTTTACAAACATTATAATGGAATGTAGACAGCAATGGATACGGTAGAATAAATTGAGAATGGTCCATCTATGAATGAAATAATATTTATCTTACAGTCAGCATGAAATGATTGTTCTCGTTGATGATGCCAAAGATGTATTTGAACCGCAGAGGATCCAACTGAAAATATCAATATTATTCATAGAGTTAATAGGATTGTGCAGAAAATGAGTTTCATGTTGAAAATATAAAGGTGATTACTAACATTTACTCTTTGTTTTTTGTGTTGCCAAAGTTTTGACATGGCAAAAGAGTCAAGTGCCACAGCTTTTTCAGTGGACTTCTTATTGAAGTCCCTCACTAAAATGGACATGTAGCCATTCAGGACCTGAAGGACAGAAATAGAACAAGATATATATCTTAACAAAATGTGTACTGTAATATTACTGATGTCAAACTACAATGTAGTACTGCTTACCTCACTTTCGACTTATACATTTGGGGCCGTTCTTTCTATGCCAGCATAGAATATTTTATATGGGCCTATCTTAGAAAGCAAGACATATACTGACTTTCCTGCCCACGCCTCTGCTATTCCTGCAATTGAACATAATATTTAGAATGTGTCAAAGCAACAGTGTTATATCATGGATGTCATAATATCCACATACATTCTCTCCTTCTCCACCCCACTCTCACTTTTACACTTTCCTTTTCCCCTCTTCTTTATTCTTTCTCTACCTCCCTGTCCTTCTCCCTCTATCTCCCCCAACTCTCTTCATCTCCCTTTTTCTCTCTTCCCCTCTCTCTCTCACACACACTCTCTCTTGCTCTCTCTCCTCCCCCTCCTCTTCTCTGTATCAATCTCATGAAAATGACATACATTCTCTTTATCTCTTCTCTAGCCCTCTCACAACCTCCCATTTTTTTCACACTCTCAAAACATACGTTGGGATGTTGATCCACATGCAGTTGTAGGTGTTGGAGTGGCGTTATATGACAGTTGTGCAGGTGTATTTGAGGAGGGAGATGCAGGCGCTGGTGTTGGGTTGTTTTTTGAGGATGGTGGTGTGATTGCCGGTGATGGGGTCGTCGTGGAAGACAGTTGTGCAGGCGCCGGTGTTGGGTATTTTTTTGAGGATGGTGGTGTGATTGCCGGTGATGGGGTCGTCGTGGAAGACAGTTGTGCAGGCGCCGGTGTTTGGTTGTTTTTTGAAGATGGTGGTGTGATTGCCGGTGATGGGGACAACGTGGAAGACAGTTGTGCAGGCGCCGGTGTTGGGTTCTTCTTCGAGGATGGTGTTGCGGTGGACTGAGACGATGGTAGTGCAGGGGACGGGGTGGTGTCTGGCATTTTTTTAAAAAGTCTTTTTGGTATGCGAGGGAATGTTGGAATGTGTATCTTCAAGTGGTCTACATTTATATTTGTTAACACAGCCCCTTTGGCATCAACCAACTCTGCACTTTTGCTTTCAATCGCTGTGATCGTGTAAGGCCCTGTGTAGTTTGGATCCAGTTTCCCCCCCTTTCTTTGCTGGCTCCGGATGTTCATCCTCCACACCTTGTCCCCAACATGATATTCAACAGGTGAATAATTTTTTGTTTTTTTGGTCATTTTCCCTGGGCTGCCATGATGTTTTCCTTTTCTCTGGAAAGCAGCTCAGGGATATTGAGAGCATCAGTCACCTCTTCCTTCTCCACCGTCTCCTCGATACTGCCATCAATCTAAAAAATAAGGTACACTTATGAAAAGATATTTAGTGTCAAGTTCAGACAATTCATTGGTGGTATTTAAAGCTAAGGGCTTGATTGTACTTTTCCCTCCTGAAAACAAGCAAGCTAATCACATATACCAGGTTGGTCATTGCCTGGTACAATCATACTCCAAATACTTGGCATACAATACATTACAACACACCCTAAATATTGAGCCTGAAAATATTGCCCTCTGCCACAGAATTTAAATGCACTTTTCTTGACATTTTTTCTTCGAACTGTAACTGTATTTAATTACAATGACAATTACTACCAATGCATTGTTTGTGTTGTTTTTGTGTCGGTGTTTTGAGTAATATTGAATTATTGTAGTTCCCCAAACCCAGGACTAACCCTGTATTGCTCTGGGATTTGTGAAGGATACCGTGCCTCTCTTCCAAACATTAAAAGAAATGGTGAGAACTTCGTAGTCATTTGTTTTTTGGTTCTCAAACCAAACATGACGGCATCCAAGTGTTTGTCCCATTCTTTCGGCTGTCGCTCCACCAGCTTGCACAGTGATCTGAGGACATGACATAGATTAAAGATTATTCATATATTTAAAGGGTTTTACCCACCCATGACGCATTTTATTGTAAATATTAGAGGTTATTTAAATATTTGGTAACACTTAACCAGAAGAATTGTTCATCAGACAGTCATGATGCCGTCATATATGTGTTAAATCATGTTGACTTCAATTCAATATGTGTCCACCACGTGGATTACTGTCTTTATTATTGCCCTATGGTTCCAGCAAGATAATATTCAAAATGACAAATTGGCACTCCATCTACAGTTCAATCCCCACCACTAAAAACACAACATTTCATAACTCTATCATTCTAATTCAAACCTGCAGTTCCCACCTTTGGATTGTCCCGTTCATCTTCTCCACTAACCCATTAGTTTGGGGGTGATAGGGCGCACAAAGACTTCTTTGGATGTTTAGAACATCGCAGACCTCTTTGTTTAACTGTAGTTTGTGAATACATTTTTACACATGGGAACAGTTAATGCCATTTTATTTAAAAAAAAAAAAATTAATCAAACTTACTGCATTTACAAACTCCGTCCCCTGGTCTGTGAGGATTCTCTTTGGTGCCTCAAACTGGTGAACAAATTTCAAAAGACAGCCAGTGACGTCTTTTGCACTTTTGGTGGGGATGGCATAGGCTTGAGACCATTTGGTAAGGTAGACAACCATTACACAAATGTATTGATTTCCATTTTCTGTGAGGGACAGCTTACCAACTAAGTCCATCCCCACCAGTTCAAAGGGCTCCTTAACCTTTAGAATAGAATTGAAAAAAATGAGAAATGTACCCTTGAAAATGTAACTGTTTTATTGCTAAGTTTTATAATGCATACGGTATGTATATTCACACATATTTACCTAAACGTAACGTTGAAAAAGAGGACAATAGAAAATATAACTTACTGTTATTGGAATGATTTCAGTGTCAGCCTTTATTGATATTCTGTCTGACTGGCACGGGACACACTGTCTCACCTTTAATAAAACACCAACATTTAAAATGTCAATAGTTCAATAAATTCTCACTTGACAAATGGTTTAAAGAAGTACATTTAGAACACAGATGCAATGTAGGCAACAATTGTCTTCAGGTACTACACTGATAAATAAAAATATGTACAAAAGTTGCAAGGAGTGGACAACATTTGCCAATATTCTCTTATAGTACGACTAAATTTGAGTTATTATAATAGTTAGTCACCCATGCTTCGATGTCATCAGACATGCCAGGCCAATAGAAGCGCTTAGAAAGTGCATCTTTTGTTTTGCGCTGTCCACAGTGAGCACCAACGCTGCTGTTGTGGAAATCGTTGAAAAGATGATTCGCCTGTTCTGCACCACGGACGACTTTAGTTTTATAGACAGTAGACAGGTTTTTATTACGTTCATAGTAGAGTTCTCCATCTGCAGAAAATAATAATAGTCTATATCAACATGTATCACCAATCCAACCATGCAAAGATGAATTGTGCGTGCATTGTTGTATCTTTTGCAATAGCATAGAAAAAAACATCCATATCTTATTTTTCTGTTTGTATATAAAGCCCAATATATCATATTACATATTTTAAACGGCCTCCCATTTCTTATTTAATGTAAAATGCATCCATTTAATACGCAATAGTACGACTGGAAACCATAAGAGTATTAATTGTGGGGGGTGGTAAAAGTTTAGTCAGAAAAATGTAATTGGTTGTTTTTAACTCACTTTCAATGCAGAATTCATTTCCCTTCTTGCAGAACAATTCTTTGTCGCCTTTTTTGAATTATTTGGATAAACTGCATTGAGTTTATAATCCAAAATCTGCTGGTAAAGTATTGGGTCCATGGTTGATTAGGTAGGGGTCGTGATGAGAATAATATCACAGGTACAACACTTAACTGGGCCAGGACTCCTTTTCGCGGATGAATATATGTCATGCATCACCCCTGTGCGTAAAAGGTGTACTGTATTATAATATTCTTTTGTAGGTCATATAATACAAAATCACTATTTTTATCACTTCACTTTTGGAAATGTTATCAGTGGATTTTAAGACATCTTATTATAAAACAAGTGGTACATAGAAAAACAAAATAGTTTACGCACATTACTTTAATTGGTAAAGGGGTGATGCGTGACATATATTTATCCGCAGAAAGTAGTCCTGGACCAGTTAAGTGTTATACCTGTGATATTATTCTCATCACGACCCACGCTCTACCTATTGTGCCAAACATATCTTAATTTGAAAAATATTTCAATAGATATGAATACATCTTAAGTTAACTCTGAGATGGGCAGTAGACAGGTTTTTATTTCGTTCATAGTAGAGTTCTCCATCTGCAGAATATAATAATAGTCTTTATCAACAAGTATCACCTATCAAACCATGCAGAGGTGAATTGTGCGTGCATTGTTGTATCTTTTGCACTAGCATAGAAAAAAAAATTCATATCTGATTTTTCTTCTTTTTGTATATAAAGCCCAATATATAACATTAAATATTTTAAACGCCTTCCATAAGTCTCTTCAGCTAGTACAAAATGCCGCAGCGAGGCTTTTAACTAGGACAAAAAAGTACGATCACATAACACCGATTATGGCTAACCTGCATTGGCTCCCAGTTAGCCAAAGATGTGACTTCAAAGTTCTCTTAGTATTGTACAAAATCATACATGGACTTGCTCCCTCTTATCTTTCAGATCTGATCTGCCACTATGTCCCGGTCCGAAGCCTACGATCTGAGAGTGCTGGTCTTCTGATGATCCCGAGAGCAAAGAACTCTTCTGCTGGTTCGAGAGCGTTCTCCATCCGGGCACCGGTGCTGTGGAATGCTCTTCCCCCTGAGATTCGATCTGCAACCTCAGTGGAAATGTTTAAATCTAAACTTAAAACTCACTTCTACTCCATTGCATACGAATAACCTACTCCTCTTGTCGGTTGAAAATAGTTTGTGTAATATAGTGTAACAATCTGTGAAGCCCTTTGAGACTCTTCGTGATTTAGGGCTATACAAATAAAAATGACTTGACTTGACTTGACTATAGTACGACTGGAAACCATAGGGGTGTTAATTGTGGGGGATGGTAGAAGTTTAGCCAGAAAAATGTAATTGGTAATTTTTAACTCACTTTCAATGCAGAATTCATTTCCCTTCTTGCAGAACAATTCTTTGTCGCCTTGTTTGAATTATTAAATGTAAAATGCATCCATTTAATACGACTGGAAACCATTAGAGTGTTAATTGTGGGGGATGGTAAAAGTTTAGCCAGAAAAATGTAATTGGTTGTTTTTAACTCACTTTCAATGCAGAATCTATTTGCCTTCTTGCGGAAACAATTCTTTGTCGTCTTGTTTGTATTATCTGGATAAACTCCATCGAGTTTATAATCCAAAATCTGATGGTAAAGTATTGGGTCCATGGTTGATTAGGTAGGGGTCGTGATGAGAATAATATCACAGGTACAACACTTAACTGGGCCAGGACTACTTTTCGCGGATGAATATATGTCATGCATCACCCCTGTGCGTAAAAGGTGTACTGTATTATAATATTCTTTTGTATGGCATATAATACAAAATCACTATTTTTATCACTTCACTTTTGGAAATGTTATCAGTGGATTTTAAGACATCTTATTATAAAACAAGTGGTACATATGTAACTGCGTTGTACGTGTCCCACCAAAGATCCACATTCACGCTGGACTGGATGATGAGGTTTTTATTATTACAGTTCTGCAAATGGATGAGTCACAACATTAGCTTTTTCTGCTGGGTTTGATCTCTTTGATCTCTTTGTAGTACTCTGGTTAAACTGACAACAAAGCATATCAAAGAGCTGTCTTTTCACTTTACAGAAAATACATTTTAGAATATCACAATACATTTATAAATCTTTGCATTTTAACAAGATACTTTTAACAAGAGATCGTATAGTGGATTTTTAACGTTTACAATGAATTCAACATGTTTTTCTTTACTCTGAATTTTAACCAACATCATCCTTTTTTTTTAATGTATATGAAAAATAGGAATAAAAACAATAATGAGTATAAAAATGGGTACAATATACCTGCAAATGGATGAGTCACAACATTAGCTTTTTCTGCTGGGTTTGATCTCTTTAATCTCTACAAGGGGAATTAATATTTAGTAAAACAGAAACAAAACGAAAATAAACCTAAACAGCTTGACAATATCAATCACATTACTATGCATGGTGAGAGATTTGTCAGCTGGGGTTATAAAGTTTAAAATTAACTTATTTTGTGGAGCACCAAAAGATATGTCTTACCTTTGTAGTACTCTGGTTAAACTGACAAAACCCCGCCTCCTGGTCACATGTTAGAAGCCAAAACCAAACCCCACCCCATACCAGCAGATGGCACTGTTGGACTCAGCATTGCAGGACATTTACCAAAAACTATACACATATTTTAGCAGGAATTTCAATAAAATAAAAGTTATTATTACACCCGTTACATACACCCCCCTGAAATTCTGCTAAATATGGGAGTGCTACACTAAACAGAAAAAAAAATCACATGCCAAAAAGGCAAATACTGATGAAAAAGAGGACACGAAAACTGGTACAGTATTACCAGGAACAAACTGAAGTGCATGTCAGTTCTAAAACTCTCCCAAAAAGGAGTGTGAAAAGAAAGGAGGCGAGCAAACTCCTAACTAAGCACAGACTCAAAGATGCCTGTTACATCTCTGAAATATCAAACATTGTTCCTGTAGTTGTAAGTGCTCACATAGGCACAATTCTTGTTTCTTACTCAAGCTTTGTTACTCAAACTGAAAGTGCATCTCTACTGAACTTAAACTAGGAACTTGCAGATATTGCGGACAGATGATTGTCACCTACCACATGGTCATTCATCTGACAAATAAGACGACTAGGAGGCCTGATGGACTGGCGGACCCTAAGACCATAACGGTTAGGTTGAGCACAAATAACCTGAGCTTGAAGGTCTGGGGCAGTCAAGTCTAAACAGTCAGTATCAGGGGAGTCTGCGTCCAGATGGTCAGTGTTCAATGGGGTCTCGTCTGGGAGACCCATACCCAAAGGGATCATGTTTTCAGAGCACTGTGATGGGCTTTCCGTATTGTCACTTGAAGTATGGTCAACATCTTGTTCGGGGATGTGCTGACTTCCTCGGCTGGATGTATCAACACTGCGAGAGTCGGACTGGGCATCAGATCTGCTGTCTAGTGAGTTATCCTCTACCTCTGGATGAACTTGCTCTTCACCTGCCTGTATCACCCAGTTTACTGTACGGACATCACTGTCTTCAACCGCGTCAGGTAAATCAGGGCATACATCACTTCCATGCATAGCAGCGTCAGACTCTGAGTGTTCAGATTCGCTGGCCAGATCATCCTCACAGGGCAAGAAGCTAACAGAGAGCAGCAAATTCCTGTGAACTACCTTCTCTTTGCCCGTCAGACAATCCTTGACTCTGTAGACATTGAGATCAGGCTTGACTGATATGACTTCATACGGGGTTGACTCCCACTTATCTGCAACTTTGCGTTTCCCCGGGACACCTCTGTTGGCGATCAACACCCGGTCTCCCACGACGAGAGGTGATCCTTTGGCCCTACGGTTGTACAGCTTGGCATGACGAGTCTGTTCTCTGAGAGTATTCCTCTGTACAATTTGAGCAGCTTCATGTAGATCTTTCTTCAGATGGCGTACAAAGTCAGAGTAGCTGACAACAGCATCATTGGTATTAGCATGTTGAAACATGACATCGACAGGGAGACGAGGGATCCTACCAAACACTAGGTAAAACGGTGCAAACCCTGTTGTCTCATGCTCTGTGCAGTTATAGCAGAATGTGAGCTGCTGCAGCATTTGTGGCCACTTTGCTTTGGGCTGAGGGGGAAGGGTTCTGATCATATCTCCCAATGTTCGGTTGAATCGTTCTGCGATGCCATTTCCCATGGGGTGGTACGGAGTGGTATGGGATTTCTGCACCCCTGCCATCTCTAGAAGCTCTTTGATCAGTTTGCTCTCAAAATTAGCTCCCTGATCAGAGTGGATACGCCGTGGGAAACCATAGACAAGGAAGAAATCCTGCCACAGACGGCGAGCAACTTGTTTGGCGGTTTGATTTCTGCAAGGGAAGGCGTGCGCCATCTTGGAGAAATGATCAGTTACGACCAGGACATCTACAGACTTGTTCTCTTGCTCAGCAGTCCAAAAGTCTATACAGACCAACTCCATAGGCTCAGAGGTGACTATGTTCTTGAGTGGTGCACGGTTGTGTGGTTCCGGTGTTTTCCCTACTACACAGCGCTGACAGGATTTGACATAATTCACAACATCACGTTCCATGCCATTCCAGAAGAATCGTTGCCTCACCAGAGACAAAGTACGGTTCTGGCCTTGGTGACCTGCTGAGTCATGTAAACCTTGAAGGACTTTCTGTTTCAATGAATCAGGCACCACAAACTGGAAGATTTTCTTGGCCATGTGAGGATCTTTCCTTATTTTGTAGAGCATGCCATTCTGTATGGTGAGTCTGCTCCAATGCTTCAGTAGTTTCATCACACTAGTCGACTCGACAGCTCTCTCACGCCTGGTAGGTCTCTTGTGTCTATGCACAAAGTACATGGTTCTGCTTATTGTGTTGTCCTGTTCTTGTAAACCAACAAGCTGACTCTGTGGGAGTGCCGTTGACTGATCTCCCTTCTGCAGAAGATTGAAGTTAGCATCTGTTCCCATCACTTGACCCACACCACCAGTGGACTGAGCACTGAAGACAGCAGCAACTTCTTCTGATGTCACAGAACCATTGGAGCCTGATGGAATTGCCCTTTTTACTGACTCGTCTGATGTCCCAGCACTCTCGTCTACAACAGCGTGACAATTGTTGGATACTCTGAACACCTCTTGCACAGTACTGTTGTTCACCCTGTTGACTTGGTCCAAGAGCGAAGTATAGGGCTCGGTAACAAGGCGATGACCCACACATGACCGTACAAATGGCTCACGGCTCAGAGCGTCGGCTACGATGTTCTTTGGGCCGGGAATGTACTTCAGGTCAAAATTGTATGCAGCTAGCTTCGCTACCCACCGCAGTTCACACGCATCAAGTCTTGGTTTGGTCAAAATGTATGTAAGTGGGTTATTGTCGGTCCACGTGGTAAAGTGTCTTCCTTTCAACCAATGGCTGAAATTATCACATACTGCCCATTTCAAGGCAAGAAATTCGAGCCTGTGTGCAGGGTAGTTGAGCTAGGAGCGAGAGAGCGTCTTACTTGCAAAGGCGACTGGTCTGGCTACTTTTCCACCAGGTGGCAGCTGTGACAGGACTGCTCCAATCCCATCAAAGGATGCGTCGACAGCCAGAATAAACGGCGCATCAAAATCTGGGTGCGCCAGAGTGACACCTGTCACGAGGTCGTGCTTCAGTGTTTCAAAGGCGTTCTGGCATGCATCGGACCAATCTGCAGGCGTCAGCTTCACTTGACCTTTCTTGCGGTCTCTCTTGCGCTTATGCTTGTCACCAGATTCAGATGTGAGCCTGAACAGAGGTTTTGCCTTCGCAGAACATGCTTCAATGAAGCTTTGGAAATACATCACCATGCCTAGAAAAGATCTGATTTTACTAGGGCATGGCGTCTTGCCATCCGACTCCATTAGATCAGCGACTTGTACGTCATTTATCGCTCTCACTTTCTCGGGGTCAGTCCGAATTCCATCCTCACTGATGACATGCCCAAGAAATTTCACAGTCCGTCTGAGGAAAAAACACTTTTTGGGTGCGAGCTTGAGGTTGTGTTCCTTAAGGCGAGTAAACACCATCTGCAGGCGTTGGAGTGCAACTTCCTCTGTGGGGGCAAACACCATCAGATCGTCGAGGTAACATAATAGGCTCATGAAATTCTGATCACCAAATATTGACATCATCATCCTCATAAATGTTGCTGGGCTGTTGCAAAGTCCCTGAGGGAGCCGGTTGTACTCGTGAAGGCCGAATGGTGAGGAGAATGCCGTGTACTTTTTGTCGTCAGGGTGCAAGGGGACATTGTAGTAGCCTGACGTCAGATCCATTGTGGAGAAAAAGGCATTTCCCCCAAGTGCGGCCAAAGCATCAGCTTGATGCGGTAGTGGGTAGGCATCCTTTATTGTTCTTGCATTAAGCCTTCTGAAATCAGTGCATACCCTTAGTTCTCCATTCCGCTTCCATATGAGAACAAGCGCAGATGCATAGTCGCTAGTCGACTTCTGAATAATTCCTTTCTCTTCCATCTCGTTCAGAGTCGTCCTCAATTTTTCATACTGACTTGGTGGTATACGTCTGTAGGGTAGACGGAACGGCTTATCATCAACAAGGTGGATACGATGTACAAACTCTTTGGCCTCTCCACAGTCCATCTTATGGCGAGAAAAGATTGACTCGAATTGTTCGATGATATGAAGGAGCTTGTCTTTACACTGCAGCGAAACCTCACATGACTTCAGGTCAATGTCTTGCAGTCCCAGAGCTTCCAATGCACGCATC